>NC_056745.1:1236093622-1236296122 GCF_019279795.1 Protopterus annectens
AAGTATGGACAATGTTTAAGGGATGGTGGAAACAAACACCCAAGGGGCTTGCTTCGCTCTGACAACAATAGAGTAGCACACATAGTCAATAATCAACTGGGGGGGAGTGGTAGGCAGGATGATGAGATATTTTGCTTAACACTAAATCTCACAGTGAAGGCACAGCACATTCCAGGCATCAATAACTCATTAGCAGATTCCCTTTCTCATTTGCAGTGGTCTCGGTTCCGGTTATTGGCTCCAAATGTGAATCCTTCTCCGGTTCGAGTGCCAGATCATTTATGGGCTTTATGGGCAGATGAGAATGGTGGCTAATGTATAATGCCCTCAGTGGAAAACAAGGGTAAGAGGCTGGGAGCAAGTATGGCCAATTCCACCTTACCAGATCAGGGCTTACATTTTGGTAATGAAAGAAAAAGGTTGGACTTTTGGAAGGGCGAGAAGCACATTGTCAGCTTTGAATTGGTTTCATCAGGCTTGGGGTTTGAAGGATTTAGCTAACACATTTCAAGTATGGTCAATGTTTAAGGGCTGGGGAAACAAACACCCAAGAGGCCTGATAAGAGGTACCCCATAGGTCGAGCGGTGTTACGTAAACTGTGGCTTGTGGTTTCAAATGTTTGTTTTTTTTTTCTTCTTACAAGGTAGCATTATTTAGGGCTGCCTTTTTGCTGGCTTTTTGTGGGGCATTTAGATGGTCTGAAATTATTCAAACAAACAAGAAGAAAGGTCAACAGACAGTGTTAGCACTGACACCTGTACATTTGCTTGGGGAGGACACTTGTTTTTATGTGGCTAAATCCGAAATGGATCAAGATGGCAAATGTCAGTGGGTAAGAGTGGTTACCCTAAAGGGTTTAGAATGGTACTTGACTAAAATACTGCTAGAGTATCACAGCCATAGGGGTAGGTCAGATGGTCCATTCTTGTGTCATCAACAAGGTGAACCTCTGACACACTATCAGGTGAGAGTAGTTTTAAAGGAGGCAATCAAGTTGAGTGGCCTAGACTCAGATAAATATACATTACATTCCTTTTGAATAGGTGCAGCCTCATATGCACATGTAATGGGAGCTTCACAGATCGGCATTATGAGGATGGGCAGGTGGAAGTCAAATGCTTATAAAGGCTATGTAAGGTGTAAATGGCTTTAACTCGTGTCCTTTGTATTTCAGCTCTCACATCTTTGGATCGGAAATGCATCTGGATAGTGGGTCATTATTTCATTCAGAGACTCCATCGCTTTGTCCAGAGCAGGCAGGGCTTCTCCTTCCAAGGAGGAAAACGAGCTTCTTGGAAAGCAATTTGGTTTGGGGTATCAGGAATGCAATGGCACCATCTCAGGGCAGTACTACAGCAAGCTGCAAGAAGCGATAAATCTCCTACTGCCATTTTATTGCACCTAGGGGGTAATGATATGTGTCAACATCCAATAAAAGAGCTAATTGGTTTGATGGTACAAGAGGTATCTTGCATGCATGAATGCTGGCCACAAGCTTTTATCTGCTGGTCAGAAGTGGTACAGACAAAGAAACGGAGGGGGGCTAGGTCCATTAAAGCTATGGAGAGAATGAGAAGGATAATTAATAGTTTTATGGATAAGGTGTTAAGGGACACTAACAGGTTGTACATTCCTCACCCTGGCATTCAGGTCTGGTGGCCCAACAGGTATGATAAGGATGGGGTTCATTTATCTGAAGAAGGTTTGGGAATTTTTTATAAAGAATTGCAAGCTGGTTTAGCTTTGAAGGGCATTCACTTAGGATAGGTTGAGATGTGCTGGCGGAAGGGAGGAATATTTCTCCCTTCTGTGGTGGAAGACAGGAAAGGTAAGGGAGGCTAAGGTAAGTGGGATGGGGGGGGGGGTCACAGGACGACTCTTCAGCTGAACCTTCTACAGGCCAGACAGCTCCAAGGGATTGTTGTCTGGGGACTTACCAGCCCGGCAATGGCTCCTTGGCAGATTGTAAGGCAGCCCAGAGGAATTGTGATGAATTGTGAAATGAAAAAGCTGTTGTGATGTGGGTATGTTGATTCAGAAGGGCCGGATATCGACGTGCTGTCTGTTGTCCTGTAGGTTTAGGGGAATGCTATGAAAGAAATAAAATGGTCTCCCTGACATTCCTGCCTTGCGCACATCTCATAATAATTGGGTTCTATTTCAGTAAATGGCAATAAACACATGGCTGCGGCCATTTAATCCATCTGAGGTCTCTGTTTTTTATTGAATAGGCAGCTTGTGGCAACCCTGACTTGTAAAGCATGCAACCTCGATACTTTAATTGTCAACAGTGCCAGGGAATGATAATGTTCTGAGCTGGTTTTTGGATATAGGTTCATAGGTAAGTACTAGGCTATCTGCCTATGGGCATTTATAAGCCTAGCCACAGAGTGATGGCTTTTGCCTCCCCATTAGATTAGTAACTTGGGCCTCTGTCAACAGGGCTCCTGAAGTGATCCCAGGGTAGAACTTACGATTACCCATCCACTCATCAAGATTTCTCTTGAAGAGGGTCAGAGAGGAGCTCTGTTGAATATGGATTGGGATTCTATTCCAGAGTGAGGGGAGTCACTGGGACAGGAATCTATCCCTCCAGCATGTCCTGTTTATTGTTGTACATAGGTTCAAGTCTCTAGAACGAGTGATTCTGAGGGATTTCGTTTTTTTGAGGTATAGCATGTCCATTAGTTCAGGGTTTGACATGGCCCTATAGGTAAGGCATAGGTCACCTCTGAGCAGACGGTAAGCGACTGAGAAGAGCTGGAGCTTTTTTAGTCATGCTTCATAGGGTAATTGTTTAAGGCCTTTAATCCTCTTAGTGAGGTACTTCTGTGGTCTTTCTAGTTGTTGCAGGTGTCTAGTGAGGTACATCCCAAATGGGGCACTGTAGTCTATTATGGGCCTAATGACTGAGGAGTAAATGGGGCACAATCACCTCCTTGGATCTGGATGAGAAACCCTTTGTGATCAGGTGTGCTACATAGAAGGATTTCCTGACCATTTTGGCTATGTGGTTATCAAAGGAGAGCATACTATCTACTTGGGTACCCAGGTCCCTAATTACTTCTTCTGTACTTAGTGGATTCCCATCTATGTGGTAGTTTGTAGGTACTTTGTTTTTCCCAAATGGGATTACTATGCATTTTTTGGCATTTAGCTTGAGGCCATGACTTTGACACCAGGTGTTTGTCTCTGTGAGACCCTTTTGCAGGATGTCTGTGTCAGCTGGAGAGTCAATTATTGCACCCAATTTACAGTCATCTGTGAACTTGGTTAGCCACAGTCCCTCCGCCTTTGCCTGTACTTCAGAGAAATATATACCGAACAGTAGGGGTCCCAGGACTGAGCCCTGTGGGACTCCGCTTATGACTGGTTTAGAGTCAGACATGGAGCCTGCCACTCTTGCCATGTGGGTTCTGCCTGAGAGCCAATTGGCAACCCATCTCGTGACATAGGGGTTAATATTTAAGCTGGTGAGTTTGTCTATGATTCCTGAGTGTGGGATGGTATCAAACACCTTAGAGAGGTCCAGATATGCTGTGTGGACCACCTTCCCTTCATCTATGGCCTTGGTGACTGTTTCGAAGAAATCAACCAAGTTCAGGAGGCAAGATCTGCCTTTAACAAATCCGAACTGGGTGGGGTCCAGTGTCTGGAGGTTCCCAATGTCCCTGTTAATGAGCTCCATGATAATGCATTCCATGGCTTTGCAGACCAAGCTAGTCAAGCTTATAGGGCGATAGTTCCAGGGGCAGTTGTGGCACCACCTTTGTGGAGTGGTACGACTGTTGCTGTACACCATTCTTTGGGTACATAGCCTGTAGAGAGGCTGAGTTTGAATAGTGATTTGAGATGGGGCGTTAGTTCATTTTGAAGCTCATGTAAGACACAACCTGGGATAGCATCTGGTCCCATTGATGCTGTGTTTTTGGCCTTTGCAATGGCTGTCTTTACTTGTGTGTCTGAGATACCTGGAGCATCACATTCTTCTGGGATTGGTGCTAGCCCCTTTGGTGGAGAGGGGGGTGAAGTTTGCACTGAACTTGTCAGCCAGGATGTTGGCAATGTCGGTTGGTTCAGTGTATTTATGGCCATTATGCAGTAGCACGGAACATATCTGAGAGTTTGCCCCCAGACTCTTGACATAGTTAATGGAGGCCTTGTGGTTATCCTCAGAGTCATTGGCTATTTTTCTTTCGAAGTTGGCCTTGGATGATTTAATGAGGGAGCACAGTTTTTTACTGATGTTAATCAGAGATGCCTTCTTATTTTGGGATTTTGTTCTATCTTGCAGGAGTTTCCTCCTTCTGTTGTAAAGTTTATATATGGCCGGGGTCCACCAGACTAGCTTCCTCTTTTTTGAGGAGTTGGTCTTGGTTTTACTTGGGATGGCTCGGTCCATGCATTCTTGAAGGTGTTCATAGAATGCACTTGTAAAGGATTCTGCCGATGGGTCATCATTTTCCATTTGATTGGGAGCTTTGAAACTTCCCACCTCGGTCTTGAGGAGTGTGAAGTTGGCTTTAGAGAAGTTTTTTACCTTGATTTCCTTGACTGGGGGGGGGGGGGGGTCAGGATGTGGATGTCTAGTGTGATTAGTTTGTGATCTGATTTTACCAATGAGGAGTTTACCTCAGATGTGGAACATATGTTCCCCATGTTGGTGATGATGACCAGGTCCAGTATGTTTTCACCTCTTGTGGGAGTGGTGACCAGCTGTTCAAGGGCATTTGAGTTTATAAACTCAAGGAAGCATTGGGCTAGGGCGTTTGAGCTTGAGTAGTTTTCCCAGTCAATGTTTGGATAGTTGAAGTCACCCAGTAGCATGGTGTTGGGTAGAATCTTCATACTTTCTAATGTTCTCAGGAATGCTGCGTGAGGGTCCTGAGACAAGGTGGGAGATCTGTAGCAAGCTATAAATTGAACAGTAAATTTACCCACTGTCAATTGCACTTGGATGGTCTCAGATTCCGCGTGCTGTGCTACTAACCTGTGTGTTCCGGTCCTGGTTTTGGGACCTAAAGGTATGGAAGGAGTTATAGCCTGGTAGTGCTGGAGTGCTCTCTGGAGCCTTGAACCAGGTTTCTGTCACTGCACATACGTCGATTTCTTCCATACTAAGGAGAGCCTTGAGTGTGTGCATTTTGAGGTTTAGACTTCTGGCGTTGATCAGTATTACCCTCAGTTTTTGTTTGCTATTGTTGTTTATGGAGGTGGATTTGTCTTTTGAGCCTTGCCTAAAAAAGGCAGTATTGGGGCAGCAAGAGTCTTGGCCAGTATTCGAAAGCCCAGGGGCGACAGGTGCAAGCCGTCTCTGGTGAAGCAACGTGGCTTGTCAAGCATGTCGTCCCAGGCTGCCAAGTACAGGATCCCCTTTGAATGACACCAGTAGTTTAACCAATTGTTGAAACTGATCATTTTTTCTTCGTATGCTGGCATCATTTTGGGTGAGGGCAGGATGCTACTCAGAGTCAGAGTCATACCAGCCTGAGCTACATGGTCAGAGAGCTCCTCCATGTCTCTTTTCATGTAGTCCAGGGAGGTACGTCTCAGGTCATTTACGACAAAATGTACAATGACAGAGTTATATTTGTACTTGTTGCAGAGTGACCTGAGTGCATGTGTTATGTGGTGGATTCTGGCACCCGACAGGCAGCTTACGGTAACCTTCTCCTTGTTCAGTCTAGTGAGTGGGAAGTCTGTGTGCCTGATGATAGAATCACCGATTACTAGTGTGTTATTTAGCCTTAGGGGCTGTTTTTGCTTGGCACACTGACATTGTGATGTATGTGTTACCTGGTTTCTGTTGTGGGGTGGGGGTTGCTTGGGTGTATGCTTAGGAGGTCTCTGTAGTTTAGGCAGGTTCTTATTTAGAGCCTCCGAGTATGTTTTTGCATGCTTCTGAGAGTTGTTTTCTGGTACAGCTATGGCTGGTCTATGTGAGTCTGGCAATGTGGTGCTAGTGTTGCCCTTCTCCTTGTGACTGGTTGATCCAGTCGTGGGTTGAGAGAGCTTAGCCTCCAGTTTGGTTGTATAGCTGCATCTCTCACATATGTTTGTGTTGGTTGGGAGGAGGAGAGGGTTGTCTGTGTACATGAGGCAATTGTAACATTGCTTCAGGATGCCCAGATTCACTAGCTGGACCAGATAGCACACCTGAAGCTGTCCCTTGAACATGCCTGAATCGATGGCTGGGACTGTATTGCTGATTGGATGAGTAAAGAGCCTTATACTTCCTGAGTATAGGGCTGAAGTGCAAGCTGTAAGCTAGTGCTAGTTTTAGTAAGTGCCGGTCTTAAATTGCCTTATTTCTAGTGCTGGGTTGAAGTGTTTCAAGTTTCAAGGGAAAAACTGAAGTACAGACTTCGTGGAGCCTGGAATAGTTTAACCGCAGCTAAACAGCGCTGCACGGTGTGCAAACCCACGCAAAACCGCGCTAAGCATTTTTTATACCAGGGAGATCAAAAAGGATAGCAATTAGCCCAAAATGGCCAATGAGCTGGGACCACTCCTACAGGGACAGATAAGCTGCTCAGAGTTCTCTCTCTCACAGTGAACAAGGAGGCCACCCAACTATCCAAGTATGATATGGGCAACACAGGAACCTTTACCACAGTCCTGGATTCAGCAAAGCCTGAAAACTGGACTAGACTAGTTCAGAAAGGCAAGAAAACAAGGAATTTTATTTATTTATTTATTTTTTTCAGAGACAACAGAAATGCAGAGCTTAAATTACTTTAAATACAAAGAGGAGGCTAGCACACTTGAGTGTGTAGCCTGCGACTGTGTTACAGGTAACTTAAATGCAAAAATGACAAACAGTAACTTTGTTTCAAGTGAAACAAGGAAATAAGTATAGTAAGCAATGCAGATATCACTAGGGATCCACAGAAGTGCTGAAAAGCCGCGTTTTAGGTGGAATTGGCATTTCAGGGAAAAAAAACAAGCAAACAAACAACAAGCATACAAACAAAGCTAGATTCAGCAGGCCTGGATTTAGTCTATGCTACAGCAAACAAGGTGTATGAATTTCAGTAAGAAACAGTTCAAATATGCAGGCACTATAAGCCTTTAACCAGAAATTCCCAAGTGCTTAATCCAAAAGACTTAGAATGATAGCTACACTTTAATCGAGTTACTACCAAGCAGTAATAAATACAATTGAATACTTTAAAGAATGCCTGGATTAGTGCTCAAGTTATACAAACAAAGCTAGGATTCAGCAGGCCTGGATCTAGTCTATGCTACAGCAAATAAGGTGTATCAATTTCAGTAAGAAGCAGTTCAAATATGCAGGCACTATAAGCCTTTAACCAGAAATTCCCAGCTCAGAAGGGCAGAGTCCAGCCTCTCCTCCCACAAGAGTGCAGACCACGAACCCTCTTAATGTAAAATAACTGGCCTGAAGCCTAAGTGCTTAAACCAGAACTAATACACTTTTAGAATAACAGACACTGAGCCCTCAATCAGCAGTTCCCAACTTAGAAGGATGTAAGCTACCTGTTCTGCCACTACAGTGCAGACCACAAACCTTCTTAATGTAAAACAACTGGTCTGAAGCCCAAGTGCTTAAACTAAAAGACTTAGAATGAGTTACATCAAGCAGTAATAAATACAACTGAGTACTTTTAAGATGACGCAAAAGCAAAATAAAGTAGGAAGAAACACAAATACAGTAAAAGCAGATAAAAAGAAGAACAATTCTTTTTTTTTTTTTTTGTGAGCAAATGAGATGGGCCCAGGAGGAGTATCCAAGTGCAAATTTACAAGAGGGGCAGGCAGTTTCAAAGCGACCAAGATTAACACCAAAACAAAAGCAGGGAGGATGGGTGGGGACCTACTGAAAAAACAGAGTCACAACTTCCAACTAGATATTGCTCAATGCAGCACAAACAAAATAATTTAAATTGTGTATTATTTGAAAAAAGTGCAGATAAAGATTTACTTAACTTCACTTATACGTTCAACTGATTGCATGCAGGTCTTAGCTGGCCTTAGTTGATATGGATCATTAAATGAATTATATAAAATGTTTTATGTAAAACAACATCTAAAAGATCATTCTTTTGGCATCAGTGACAATGTAAGATATTGGTTTACTAAACTTTATTAAAAGCGGGTAGAGCTGTACCAATCTCAGACAACAACAGCTGGCAAGCTAATCACAGCAAGCTGTCATTTGTCTGTGGCAGGTCAGCTCGGACTCAGGTTTCAGTGAGGGAAGGGGGGAGGTGGAGAACAGGTAGGGTCAGGATAGTTAGGAGGGCTGAGGTGGGCTGGGCTGTCCAGGGGAAGGTTGAAAAAGTCTGAGAACAAAGCAAATCAGTCTTTTCAACCTCTACCTTGACAGCTTGTCCTGCCCTACCCACCTGCTCGTAAAAGCAGGGTTGTACTTGTCAGTTAGTTTAGGACCAGGTAAGGTACTTAGGGAACCTGGTGACCTACAAAGGTGATCGCACTAGGGGTCGTGAAGGAATTTCTTGTTTTTGCCCACTGGGTTTTTCAGGTTTTCGCGTTCTCCTCTGGGTAAGATTGACAGGTTAGGCTAGATTGTCGCAGTCATGTAAGCAGAAGACAGGAAAGGTAAGGGAGGCCAAGGTAAGTGGGGGGGGAGGTCACAGGACTTTTCAGCTGGACCTTCCACAGACCAGACAGCCCCAAGGGATTGTTGCCAGGGGACTTACCAGCCTGGCAATGGCTCCTTGGCAGATTGTAAGGCGGCCCAGAGAAATTGTGATGAATTGTGAAATGAAGAAGTTGTTATGATGTGGGTATGTTGAATCAGAAGGGCTGGATATTGACATGCTGTCTGTTGTCCTGTAGGTTTAGGGGAATGCTATGAAAGAAATAAAATGGCCTCCCTGACATTCCTGCCTTGTACACATCTCATAATAATTGGCTTCTATTTGAGTAAATGGCAATAAACACATGACTGCAGCCATTTAATCCATCTGAGGTCTTTGTTTTTTATTGAATATGTAACTTGAGGCAACCCTGACTTGTAAAGCACGCAACCTCGATACTTTAATTGTCAATGGTGCCAGCGAATGATAATGTTCTGAGCTGGTTTTTGGATATGGCTCAAAGGTTGATATGGATCATTAAATGAATTATGAACACTAGTTGATATGGATCATTAAATGAATTATGAACACTATGTTAAATGTTTTATGTAAAACAACATCTAAAAGATCATTCTGTTGGCATCAATGGCAAGGTAAGATATTGGTTCACTAAACTTTATTAAAAGCAGGTAGAGTTGTATCAATCTCAGAAAAATAGCATGTTTTTGTGACTTGAGTAATGATCAGTGGGGTATTTTGGAAGAGAAAATGTATGGTTTGAAAATGTTTTTCCTGTTAAATGGCATTGCACATATTTGCCATTCCTAATGATCAAGTTTTAGTTACATTGCTAAAGATGAGTGTTTGATAGTAGGAAACTGCCCACCATATATATAAAAAGTGAGTGTCAGAAAACAAAAAGAGCTTTTAAAGAGTAATATAATGTCTGGTTTGAGTAGTTAAGGTAGATGAAACTATTGCAAGTGTCTTTAGAATGCATATGCAACTGCACTGTTAGTGGGTTTTTAGTGGGTGTTTGATAGTAGGAAACTGCCCACCATATATATAAAAAGTGAGTGTCAGAAAACAAAAAGAGCTTTTAAAGAGTAATATAATGTCTGGTTTGAGTAGTTAAGGTAGATGAAACTATTGCAAGTGTCTTTAGAATGCATATGCAACTGCACTGTTAGTGGGTTTTTAATTGTTAGTATACAGGGAAAGAGGCAGAGAGTGTTTGGGAAACTCAGTGCAGGAGGGAAGCAAAAGTTGTTCACCTCCAGTGCATTAGGAGTCAGTCAGATTCAGTGTACACAGTAGGGTGAGTGATGATTGAAAGCAAGGGAAGTAAATGACCCAGAAAAGAAAAAAGACTGAAACAAATAAAAGGACAAAAAAATCACACTGGTAAGCAGCATTTTGGCCACTACATGGTAAATTATTAAAAAAATACTGAGTGCGGAAAAGCAGGGCAACGAAGTCAAGCTAGTTTATAGAACAAAAACGGTAATGGTAAGAAGGTGTGGGATCATATAAGATGTCAGAAAATGAGTGAGTGGGAGAAAAACAGCAGTAAAACTACATCGAGTCTCAGTAGATGGCTAAGGCTTGGCATGGCTTGACCAATGCTGTCTCCAGTGAAAGTGGCATTCCACACACTGGGACTAATGTCATCACTATTATAATAAGATGAAGAGGTGTGAGCATGCCATCTTGAGCCAATGGGAGGCAGAATTTAGAAATGCAACCCCGCTCAGTTGTGTAAGTATACTGACCCATCAGCAGCAGTACAATGTCATGCATTGTTCAGGCAATGCAGCTGTTAATCATGCTTCTTATCTTTCTGTTTCTTGTTCTATACAGCTGCTGAGGACATTACTAGGAACAAGGAGGGGCACCAGGCATAATTGACACACCTCATGGAGGCACATTTTAAGTTTGGATAAAGGCTGAATGCAAGAATGATCATAGTATATCTGCAATGTGATTAATCTTACCAAATTTCCTATTTGTTTATATTTTCAAATATTAATCTAAGATGACATTGCTATTATTGCCTATGTTTTTTTCGCCAACGCTATCCCCCCCCCATTTTTTTTTTTTATTTTGTGTGGAAACATTGCTGCTGCAACAGAAATGACCATCTGCACAGGGAGCTGGACCAGCCACTGGGGATTTCCTCCCCATACATCCATAGATAGCTATGGTAACAACACCACAGTCAGCACAGACACCCAACACATCTGGGTCCCAATCTCTCAGTGTTGTCCCCACAACTCCTGCACTACCTGATCCAATTGCATCAGGTAGTTCTGCCCCAGTCACGGGTACAGTGGTAGATGCTGGGAGTAGTACTGCTGGTGGTAATGATTTTTATCATCCATCAGCAACTGACAGGGCTGGTGGAAGACATCATGGGTAAGGGGTTTCCATGACCGAACTGGTAGATTAGAAAGGGTCTTGCACTGAAATGCAAAGTCAGTTCTCCATCCAGCACTGAACCAGAGATTTGAGACATGAGACAGTGATGACAGCTCTGAGGGTAAGGAATAGATTCTCAATGTGTTCATGCTGGATGGAGATTCACCTTCAATGTTTACTTCCTATCCCCAATTATGGTGTCTCCAACCTTTTGTGTCCATCACCATCCCCATCTGTCTTGTATCTCATGTATGTCTGTGCCTACCAACCTTACCCTCTTATTCCTAAACGTCTTCCACAATAGTCTTCTCTCTAAAAAAATGGGCACCTGTCTCACATAAAAAAAAAAATCTCTCTCTCTCTCTATATATATATATATATATATATATATATATATATATATATATATATATATATATATATATATATATATATATATATATATATGTATGTATGTGTGCGTGTGTGTGTGTGTGTGTGCATCTTATACATAGCTGTGCACTTCACCCACATTTCGGTTGACAAATATGATATGGTCCTGTTGGCCACACAACATTATTCTGTTGTTGTCTCTGAGCAGTGATGTGGGGACTATCCAAATTCATCAAATTCCTGTGACAAGTATACATTTATTGTGTGTAGAAGTGGATAGCTATGGTGCTCTCCCACCACAATCTTGCAGATTCTTTTATTCTTCTCCCCCTGTTGCCCTCGATTTTTACCACTGTTCTATCAACCTCTTTTTCAGACATTCACTCTGGTAAAAAAATATAATCAAACACAATACACGTGACCAGAGATGGTCCATAAAAACACTTCTGCGTTGTGCTCAATATTTGTGAGATTCTTGGTATCACACACCAATGGTAAATACTGGTAAGTAGTACTTAAGATCCTATGGTAAAAACTGACTTATTGCCCTACTCTTGGAGGATGACAATATTTGTTACAAGAGAGTCTATAGTTGGTGTATGCGAAATAATCAACAGATCACTGACTAATACACATTAATAAAAATTAATGTTTCACTTGGAAGCAGGTATTAGTAATGAGTTTAACCGGATTTGCACCAGTGCTACATATCAGTTACAACATGATGGTATGCTGCATTCATTCGTATGTGTATTCTGATAATTTTTTTTTATTTCAATATGATGGTATGGCACTTGCAGCAGGAAGAACACATGTTATATCATTAATTACACTACACAAATGCATTATAGTCAGATAACTATAGCCTGGCATTTGATATATTTCCTCAGTAGCTGCCATAATACCATAATGCTGGCATATAATTTTGTTTTGCCTAAGCCATGTCTGGACTACCTATCCATTTGTGTTATACATACATCCTATACGTAGAGATATACATAATGGCATTCCTTCACACACAACCCAACTGTCAAGGGACTGAGTACACATGAATTGTACATTTATTTATGTGCATGCTAGTGTATGTCACATGACCATGCCACTCATTTTTGTAAATACATAAATATCTCAAATCCGATATAGTTAGGAAAATGTTACTATGTTTATCACGCCATTAGTTTGATGATGTCCTGGTTAAACAAAAGTTGGATTTTGCTACATACATGCACAACATGTCTAACTTCACTTTCCTTGTTAAGCTTTCCTGCCTCTTATTATGTAGTTGAGGTTGCCCTTGTCTTGTATTGTGCTATCCGCATGTGTCCGCTTACTAGGATTGCATGCATATACAACCTATTGTTTATATTGTGTGCTGAAACCTCTGTGCACCTCAATTTGACCTCTAGTAGTTATTCTGGCCATGAACACATGAAGCTGAATGTGAAGCCATGCTTAGCAACTTGAATATTCAATGAGCACTGCTGCTCATTGCTCTAACATGAGCAAAGCATGTAGTCTTAGTGTGACGTGTATGCACATTTTTATGAATCCCCAGGCAGAGGAGAAACCTGTTTTTGCTTATAAGTAACATCAGTGAAAAGTTGGAAAAAAAAAAAAAAGCTTGTCAACATTACTGGTAAAAAGGCAGGAGCCTATAAATGTGACTACTGGCCTCAATGTAAGTAAATTTGTAGCTGAAGTGAAATCATTGATATACAAGTGAGGGAGTGAATAATAAGACCGGGAATTTTATAACTATGGCAGTAAACAGATGATCTACCTGGCTCATTGTAAAACAATGTACTTCCTTTTATGTTATGAAAACTGAAGTATCTAAAACATTTATATGATATAACTAAAAGTAGCATAGCAATGATTGGGTAAACATTTACCAGTTAGGTCTAAGTGTGGGTGTTTCTTTAATGCCATTGAGATATTTCTAAAAAGAGTTTCATTGTTATTTTCATTTTGACTGCCAACATTGAAAAACACATTTTTTTACTTCTTATATGTTATTGTTCAGTATTTTAATTGTTTTTATTTGTTGCCTTTAACCATTAATTACCATGAATGTAAAATGACTATTTATATGAATATGCATACTTTTGTAAGTTGTACTCAATTCTGAAGAAGTCATTTTGCTAAACTGTACAATAAAATTTAAATTTGTTTCTATTGAGCCATGGAGAAGGCAAGCGCATTGGATCATAGTCTTGAATGAGAAAGTTGTAACTTAGTAGTACATGCTTGGGAGGACCTTAGGCCATAGATTTTTTGCAGGCTGTTTGCTAGAAAAGGAAATGAGTTTAGGTTGATGAATTAAAAAAGGCTACTGACAATAGTGTGGTTCTAAAGATTATTGGAAGCCAGTTGACTTGCAGGAATGACACACTGATGTTCTCTTTTAGGATCTAGAACTATGAACAGACATATGTTATTACAGGTAGTTTTCAGTGTTTGGGGGTTCTTTTTCATTAGCTCTTTATAACTGGGCAGTTTCATTTTGAAAACTGAATCCTGGTCAGTAATTTGTTCTATAAAGGGAATTGTGTACCACTTCATATAGGTGGATTCATAGCTATGTCTTTAACTTCCAATTTTTGAAGTTGTTGCACCTGGATAGTTTATAACTGTGGATTATTTAAGAGTAAAATCAAGTTTGCATAATCAGACTTAGGTAATATTTAATAACTGGCTATCATAGAAATCTATAACTATGTCAACCTATAATTAAGGTAAGAAGCCTCTGATGAAGTGCAGAGGAAGGCATTGCCTCCAGCGATTGCTGGCTTGTTATGCATGCCAGGTCCTGCCAGAAAGAAAATGTATAGACATAAGACAAAACAGAATGGAATGCAGTAGGAGGAAAGCAAAGATACTTCAGTATGAAAAGCAGCCCTTACTGTACTGGTTTCTCTAGCAGCTTGTGTGGTGTATTACTGATCTGGAAACATGACTGATTAATACCAAGGTCCTGTTACTTCAAGCTAATGCTGACACTCACATCCACACTATTAAAGAACATTATTTGAAGTTAGGGGCTGCAGGCAGAAACTAATGAGAAAGCAACCAATAGGCAGATATACAATGTGAATATTACATTAAAAAGACTAGGGAAGAAGGAGTTAACCAGCAAGTCTAAAGGAGATACATTCAGAAAACTTAAGCTTTTGAAAAAGAAATAGATGGTGAAAACCATGAGAAGAAAGGACAAAGAGTGCCAAATGTGCAAGAAAGCAAAAGGAAAGAGCAGACACCATCAAGAGCAACAGATGTTGGTGAGACCAGAAGTCAGGGTTGATAAGGACAAACTGTCTGCAAAGAAGTAGCTCCAAAAGTACTGGAGGAACAGCATATTCTCATCATCGTCATCATCATCTGAAGGATACATTGTTTATGGAAAATGATATAGTAAGAAGTATTTCAACATCTCATAGAAGAGTCAGAATCTAACACAGGTCATCCCTCTGAGAAAGAATCGAGTGACCGAAGTAGTTACTAGAGGAAAAGAGACAAGACCCAAAGTGAAATAAATAATTACAGCAGGTCAGAACAAGTGTATTCATGCAGGTAATCTGGAAAACAGCTGTACAGGAACTCAGACAGCTACTCAAAGTGCTAGACAAAAGTGATCTGACAGCTACTCTGAAAATGACCAAGGTGATTTGGCAGGTTATTAAGCAGTAGAAGTATACAGACCTGAGCACTTGTTTAGAAAACCAGCAAGGCTGTTTTGACTGTTAGAAAACTGGGAGATAGATGGTTTTCATAGTTATTCACAAATCAGTAAGAAGAAGGAATTCAACAGTGACTCAGACAATAGTAAAAAAGTTAGTCTTCAATTTTTCTAAAGGCTGAAGAAAGCATATCACACAAACAGTTTCTCAGGAAAAAATGGAGACCCTGACAGTTACTCCAAAACATAAAGAGCAAGGAAAGCAACAATCCAAAGCAGTTGAACAAAGAGCCCAATGATGACGATTATGATGATGATGATTGCTATTATCATGATGATCATTATTATTATTATAAATATTATTATTCAAAATCTTTACATGTGAATGGGAAATGTAAGGAATTAAAGACCCATTAAAGAAAAAATGTGGTCAGAGTTCATCCACTCATCTTCAGATAGAGAGAAAGTGCAGTTGGAGATGTACTTAACACAGAGAAGACAACTAAATCAAAAATATGCCAAAACAGGTTTCAGTATAGATAAAGGGTTTCAAATTGATATGGACAGCTGTTCATGAAGAAGAGTTCATTATTACCCTGCCCAGCAGGTACTGTTTTCATTCAGTCCAAGTGGGATTTAATAAAGATAGTTTCATGTTCTCCAGATGCTGGGTTATTACTTAGAATAAACATAGGTAGTTACTAGACATGTAGGAAAGGAATAAAGGAGACCACTGATGAGTCAAGCCCAGTTTTCAGTTGGCCAAGAGCACTGTTCAGTCAAGTGGCTTGTTCACATGGCAGGCAAATGGATGATGAGGGAGTCAAGTACTGCAGTGCAGTAAGTATGAGTACTCGTAGCTTATTAAAGCTCACAGCCTTAAGTCCAGGTGCATTATGGTGCAGGTAACGTATGGATGGGAACAAGTATGTTCACTGATCCAACAAAACTTATTTAAGGATCAGTCAAGGGCATACAAAGAGAAGGTATCAGAAGAGAGTAAAAGACATTGCACAATGTGTACAATAAAACAATGATATCTTGTAATATAGATTAGCAAACCAATAGATGTAATACCACTGGAGGAATAGTTATTAAAAAGGATACCACTTAGAATAAAGAAATACAGGGTAGATACATATTATTTCAAAAATTTTATGAAATGCAGCTGTATCAAGAAGCAAAGAGAGTATTTATTTTATCTACAAGTATTAGTATATGTATAACACTAGATCTGACAAAACTGCTGACAATGGAAGGATTGCTTTTGCGCTATTATATCTCAATATAATTTAACAGAAATATTGCATAATGAAACTTAAGTGAATTTAGACTTTTTATAGCTTCTTTGCCACATACAGAATAATAGTTTGCAACAAAATTCTGAGTTTAAAAGTTTTTTTTTTACTTCATAGCTTTATTAACCATTATTAAACAACTTGATCTAAGTCACACAGCAGGTAAATGAGGTAGAAGGAATCAAATACTGTACTTTGCATAAAGGAAACAGCTCATTAATGGCATGTAATCTTAAGCTACTGCATTTACAGTCAGAAGCTAAGAACGTGCTTAACAGAATAAAAGACAGTGGTGCAGAATTCAATAAAGCCTACATGGTCTGTTAAAACCGTGTGCACATTGTGGCATAATGCATACACAACAGTGCCAAGTTTTGTATTCAGTAAGCTGTGTAGTGCCATGCAAATACAGTAAACATCATGGCATACTAATGACAGCATAAGCAGCTTAATTATATTCTAATCAACTAGTGCAATATGGAGGATCTATTCAACAAGCTATTCCTATTGGAATACAGCCAGAAAAACCTATCTACACAGAAACAATTTGCAGATGGCTCCACACTTGCCAGGGAGGATGGTCATAGAAGAAATTAAGCAAAAGGTAAGGACATGATCACTAGAAGTCCATTCAGACAGGGGGGGACAATTTTTGAGTCTTTATAGGTCCATTGACAAAACTTCTAACTGAAACTTGGCTGACATGTTCACCTAAAGCCATGAACAAAAATGTGTTGTCAACTCTATCAGTTTATCAATAGTTTAACCTCCAACAAATGATTACAAAATAAAAATCAATGAACTAATACTTTTACAATAATTTACTATACAATAAAATGTTATAAATTGACATACATAAGTTTACATGGAAGCTCAGCCTGGGCTCCCCCAGCTGTCCGTGGGCCACTGCAGCTGCTTTCTTTCAGGCTTATTAAATCATTTCAAAATTATCCACTAGATAAACACCAAAATGTAGGTAGTACAATATAAAAGATAATCTGGTGGTAACATATCACAGTCATGCACACACTAAGGCTTGACCCAAATTAAGGAATAACAAGATCAAACCTTTTAAAAAATGTATTTACTGTGGCCCTACACAAATGCAACCTGTCTCCCACCCCCAAAGCAACAGGCAAGTGACAATTTGTACCAAGCAAGGAATAACACATCAGTCAATTGTTATAAGTGCTTTTTAAAAAAAAAAAAAAAGAATATCACAACACGTGTACACATTTACAACAGAAAAGTTATTTATATGATTGCCAGTCACCTCTGTCTGTCCCCAGCACTCCCCTAGAGGTGTTTTTGGTCCATCTTAGAAGCGTAACACCCCGTGTGTCATTGACAATACAGGACATTTTCATTTTAGTGAAATAATATAGAACAGTGTAAGATAAATAAAAACAGTTGTTACAATAACACTTGTGATGAAAAGTAATAGTGCTGTGTGTCTGAGAAAGTAAAATGCCAACAGTGAACTTCTAAAAAGTGCATACAGATAATATTTCCATTTTGCAATGTGTGTATGTGTATATATATATATATATATATATATATATATATATATATATATATATATATATATATATATATAAAATTTCCTAGTAACATGTCAGCAAATCTAGTATGTTTTTGAAAAATTCAATCATACTTTAGCAACATAAATGAAATTTAATAACAATCTTCTTTTTCTGTGTTGTCCATATTCACAACTCTCTTCACCTGCAGCTGCCCTAGCTATACGGTTACCTTTTGGTAGTGTAGATTCAGGCCTGTGAGCACAGAGAAGATGCAAATGAAGTGTAAATCTATTAGAATTGCAGAATCTCAAATTGGTGGTTCTGTATGTCAGGTGTAAACATAATGCAAGCACTACCTCAGTATTTGTTGCCAATGGATTGCAACTTGTAACTATGAATGTAATGAAAAGTAATAGTGCTGTGTGCCTGAGAAAGTAAAATGCCAACAGTGAACTTCTAAAAAGTGCATACAGATAATATTTCCATTTTGCAATGTGTGTATGTGTGTGTATATATATATATATATATATATATATATATATATATATATATATATATATATATAAAATTTCCTAGTAACATGTCAGCAAATCTAGTATGTTTTTGAAAAATTCAATCATACTTTAGCAACATAAATGAAATTTAATAACAATCTTCTTTTTCTGTGTTGTCCATATTCACAACTCTCTTCACCTGCAGCTGCCCTAGCTATACGATTACCTTTTGGTAGTGTAGATTCAGGCCTGTGAGCACAGAGAAGATGCAAATGAAGTGTAAATCTATTAGAATTGCAGAATCTCAAATTGGTGGTTCTGTATGTCAGGTGTAAACATAATGCAAGCACTACCTCAGTATTTGTTGCCAATGGATTGCAACTTGTAACTATGAATGATTACTGGTAGGGAGCAAAGAAACACAATGGCAATTCAGTGGATGTGTTACAAAGTTTGCACTTACAAAATGTAGAATGAATTGTATTAAGGTTTGAAATGGAAATGAGTAGCACACATTTCTCAGTTTCTCTTCACTAATAGACAACTCCCTGCTTTTGTTGAAAACTGTAGATTACTATCATTTAATATTCTTATACATTTTAAGGAGAATAACACAAAATGCTCTACAGACTGCATGCCTGAAATTACAGCACAGATAACAGAAGAATGAACACAATGCAAAGAGGAGTCAGAAGCTGCATTGCTGCAAACTATACTCATAAATGGTTGTGTGATCAGTGATAGAACTAAGTATGTAATTAACATATGTGAAAACAACTGAGAGTATACACGTGTTATGTCTTGTTAATACTGTGGATGAAATGGGACTTGCTTGTATGCACAATGATTTGCATTTCTGTTGCAAAGCTGTTTCTGTGGCACAGAAAAAAACATTCTTACTGTGTTTTGTAGGTTCATTAGTCTGTAAGTTCAAATCCAAAGTTGTATAAAAATGTATAATGTGTGCTACAATGGGTTATGTAATGTTTATTTTTTAATATTAATACTGTGGATGAAATGGGACTTGCTTGTATGCACAATGATTTGCATTTCTGTTGCAAAGCTGTTTCTGTGGCACAGAAAAAACATTCTTACTGTGTTTTGTAGGTTCATTAGTCTGTAAGTTCAAATCCAAAGTTGTATAAAAATGTATAATGTGTGCTACAATGGGTTATGTAATGTTTATTTTTTAATATTAATATTTGCATATTGTGCGGCTTAGCCCAAACACAGTGAAACAGATAAATACATCAAAATGTCATGTAACCTACTTCTGCGATAAAGACTGCATAAATTAGACCTCTGAACTGAGTGTGGCTGTAGCTCACCTGATAGAGATGTTGAACCACATAGTATATACTACCGGTAGATCACGGTTCAAGTCTTGCGGTCATCATTTAAGGATGAAACCTAATAACACTTCTAAGAAAACTAATGCAAGGTGAGCTTTGACTGTCACATTTGTGCATAGCTTAACTTCATGCAAATATGGTTTAATAGCCCACACAAGAAGCAGACCAAGCACCTGCAGACAGTAGTCAATTTCAAAATGGATGCACTGTTGCATCTTTTACTTTCAATCTCACAAACTCTCTATGCGATGTTGTGCAATGGTAAACAAGCTCCTGCAACACTTGCAGGCCTAGAATACCTGCAGACAGGAAATAGATGAATACATTGTATTTTGTATGGTTTGCCACCATACAAGCATGCTTAGTGACGTTGTGTGATGGTCAGCACACATACTTAATGATGAATATGAAATTATACAGCTGTTTTTTATCTGTTCCTATGGCAGCAGATATAAGTGTAAGGCTGCAATCCACCAAAGTTTCATTTATGTTGTTACAGTTTACTTTAAATTATAATTAATATGAAAACAATAACTAAACATAGAAATAACTATCTACAGCAGGTGTATTGGGCATACACAAGATATCAGATATATATTAAAGGTGTTACTGTAGGTATCAAAAGAATTATGGTTCTACAATTACACATTTATTTTCTGAATTGTCACATCACACACATACATGTTTAAACACTCAACTCTTTAATGTATATATATATATATATATATATATATATATATATATATATATATATATAAATAATGAGGAGGCTAACAAACAAGGTCTAGTTTGCAATGAGCACTCTGCACAGGAATGATTGTAAAAATGCACTTGCAGTCCAACCTTCCCTGAGGCAACTGGCTTAAGTTAATGATCACAATACAGGTGAGCCAAGGTTCTAATCTAGCACATGTAATGCTTATCCACTCAATTAAAAAAACAAAATAATGTAAACATAATTATAAATAATAACTATGTATATTAGTGGAATTCATATTTTTTATGTGCGACAGAGGGCATACTGAATATTATGTTTCTGTAAGTATAATTAAATTCTCTGGCCTTGGATGGTCTTCAGACCTGAATGATACTCATATACACATGACTGTATAAACTAGGACCATGTCAGGTCACACACATACATGGTTAACCCCTCACTCTATCATGTGTATTTATAAATAATTAATAAGCATGTCTGACAAGCACGTCTCCTGTGGCAAGAATGAAAAATCACCTATGTGGAAGAGTATGCTTTGTCTATGTTGCATAAGTTTGATTCCCACATTGTACAATTTAATTTTTTCATGTGTAAAGCCACACAACAAATGTGCCAGATCATATGATTTATATCCCCCAATAAATGTCTGCAAAGTTAAATCAGCTAACAGGTACAGCAGCATCCAAAGCAAAACCAGTACCAATTGTCACATTACCCTTCTCAGTTCATAAACTGCTTTTCTCTCTGTTTGGCAGTGTTGCTACCAGCTTGTCATGCAAATGCAATTGGCATGGTTGTTCGGGTCTGTGCAATAGTGACAAATGCAATAACATGAATTGTTGAGAAAGCACTCTTAACTATTGTTGTTTTCTCTGAGAAGACATGTCTGGATATAGAAGAGAAGGTGCCCTATTTAGGGCTCAAAGGTGGCATGTTGAGGATTCCAGAATCTTTTTGGACTCCTTGTAAAGCACCACAGCCAAAGTCTCTTATAAAGAGAGTATATCATCTCCCAGTACAAGTCTGAGGCATGGAATAGTCAGGCCAAGGCGTTCTGCAGTGCCACTGGCATTCCACACACTGGAAAACAGTGCATTTTAATGACCTTAGAATGTATAAGCAGTATATACTCAACCAATGGCTGGATGAGTTTAGGGCTGTTGACATCCTACAGTTGTGTAAGTATGCAGATAAAGGCATTTTATATTAGATAGAAAGCTACATATAGGTAAGGCTGGTATGCATAATGCTCTTCTCTTGTTTTCTCTTTTTCATCCTACAGCCAATCAGGAGATCATAGCAAATAGGAAAGCCCATGCTGAGCATTTGGAAAGACTGAGGAAAGCAAGCAGGATGTATGCAACACAACATAATTGTTATTTTAGCTAAGGCATTGTTGTTCTACACACTACTAGAAAATTAAGAGTGCATATCTTAACTGTAAAGTCAAGCATGCATGCTTCACTCTGTAGCTCAAGCAAACTGTAAGTCAATTGTAATACTTCATTCATATTTTGTGGGTTCATATCCCACTACAGGTAACAATTATATCATAAAATTATTTGAAAGGATTACTCACTAATGTCAATAACATTGTCATACATGCTGCGTTGTTTAATCATTCAGTATTATTTGATCAAGCATATGTGCAATACATGCATATTGCAAGGAATACTTTGAACAATCATTATTCATAGTTTGTAGTTGTTAAAAAGTATTCTTAATATAAAAGCAAAAGTAAATTACCTTTAGAGTACTAATTTATGTCACATACGATGGTACTAATATCTTTTTTTTCCCTCTTATCCCAACCATTATCTAGCTTTGTTTTATTTTTATATGTGTGGTCACAATGTTTTCATATCATCCTTTTCTGACAACTCACAACATGTTTTACAGCACAAGACAGTAGGTCAATCAATGTGGCTCAGCCTGCCTCCTGCTCCCAAACTGGCACTATTGTCTCTGCTGCCCCTGTACTATTTGGGGCCTCCATATTAGGTAGTATTATTCCAGAAACTGGTGCAGTGGTACCCTCTGGGAGTAATTGCATAGGTCAGGATTTTGTCACCTGCCAGCAGATGCCAGGATTGTTGCATGGGGTCATGCACAGCACCATAGGTGCACTCCTATGCTGGATGGAGATGATGCTCTCTATTAATGTATTATGTATTTATTTGACATTTGTTTACTGGGATAGCCTGACTGGGTTACATAACCCATTTTCAGAGGCGGCCCGGGGTAAAAGCTCCACATATAAAACTTTGTTACACATATTATACATAGCTTGACATTTATACCTTTGTTACACATATTATACAATAGGTTACATATACAGGAAGACACTAATGGATGAATTATAGGCAGGCACTTAGGGCTACTTTTGTAGTAGTAGTAGAATATTTACAGTTTACATTCCTACACAAATTGAAATAAGCTTCTTAGGGTAAATAATACTTGCTTAGTGTGTTTGAGTATCATGACACAGATTGGAGTGGGTCTATCAGAATATTAGTCCTTTGGCAAATGAGTAAAATGCTAGAGACAAAAGGTGCATAGTTTCCAAGACCTAAAGACATAGTTAGTAGATTAGTTTAGGAGTGGGAGGTTAGTGTAGTAACAAGAGGTGTAAGGAAGAAAATAAGTAAATTAGCCTGGAGCAAGACATGTGCATAACCATGATTTATGGTGATGTCCTTTAAGGGAGGCCTTAAAGTGAGGTAGGCTAGGAGTTAGCCTAATATTAGCTGGGAGGGTGTTCCATATCTTTGTGATAGAGTATGAGTAAAGTGATTTTCCTTGGTTTCTGGAAGGTTTGTAGGGTTTGAGAAGGTTTTTGTTTTTTGATCTGAGTGTTCTGTTTGGTTTGTAATGTTGGATAAGTTTAACTAAGGGAGGGCAGACAGTGGGCCTATAGAAGACTTTGTGGATTGTAGTTAGGTGTGTTTAAGTAAGCTGGATTGCTAGTTTCACTCAATTTTGTTCTTCTACTAGTATGCAGTGATGTGTATGGTAGTTGGAGTTTGTTGCAAACTTTGCTACTTTGTTGTAGCATTATTCGTAGCTGGATTTTATTGCAAACTTTTCTACTTTGTTGTAGCATTGTTCTATTTTGTTCGTGATGGAGTTTTGTAGTTTGATTAGTATACAGGAACCATAGAATAGGGAAGGGAGCAGGACAGTTTTAGCCAGGGTGGTCTTAGTGGAAGTGGTAAGAAACTGTCTGTTTTTGTAGAGGAGTCCTAGTTTTATATGTGTCTTCTTGATGTTTTGTTGAATATGAGGGTCAAAGTTGAGTTTGTTATCAATGATAACACATAGGAGTTTAGTTTCTTGAACATTTTCTAAGACGTTTTTTTTTCAGCTGCAAGAATATTAAATTGGTCTGGACTGAGAGTGGTATTTTTGTTTTTTTGTTTTTTTTTCGATTTAAAAAGAGTTGGGACTTTGTGAGCTATGGTTCAGTTGCTATGAAAGACTGTTGGGTTTTGATTAGCAGTTCTGGGAGAGTACAAGAGGTACAGATTAAGGTTGAGTCATCTGCATACTGAATTAATGTTCCTAGGGAAGAGGAGGTGTGTAGATTATTGGTGAATATGTTAAACAGTAGAATCCTAAGATGGACCTTTGGGGAACTCCTGTAGGGTTTTGTAGGAACAGGCAGAGTTAGTTAGACCATTTGACTGCTTGCTTCCAATCATGTTGGTAGCTCTGGAACTACTAAAGTGTGGTAGTGAAGCATCCTAGTTTGGATAGTGTGTCTAGCAGTAAAGTGTGAGAAACTTTATCAAAGGTTTTTGAGAGGTCCAGGAATACTGCAGATACTAGGAATCATTTGTCCCTGGCCATGTTCTTCCCCCTGCTTGTGCCCTATTTCACCACTTTCCTTTCTACCCCATTTTAACAGCTTTAGTCTGGTCAAAAAAAAAAAAAAGAATCACACCTACACACATAAGTGAAAAAAAAAACAATGAAGTCCTTCACTTTTTGTCCTCTCTGTTTGAGCCGAGTTTGGCATAGTTAACTAATACCAAGCAAGGGTGAACATCTCTTCAATGGTGTGGTTACCTCTGTGGAATGCTGCTTAAACCCACTGAGCTAAGAAAACAGAGTTACACTAGCTTTAGGAACTATTTCATTGCATGAACAGCAGGTATTTTTCTTGCACTTATTATTATCCAGTTATGACTGTAGTGCTTCTCCTCAGTGTGTTTGTATGAAGAAAGGCAAAGCAACAGAGTTCTCATAATTTTATCAGTGAAGCAGAGGCTTGCATTTTCTTATCACTTAACTACATGCAAATGGAGAAAGCAGTATAAATGTGCATCTCTCATGTGCAAACACTTTGCCATCGATCATGCAAGCTAGCTGCTCATAGATGCAGTATGGAAAGTGCAGCTTAGACTGTATTACATATGTTTACTTACCATTTAGTCTTCATCCCATGAAAGCACATGTTAAAACACCACCAAATGGAAGCACTTTTTAAGGAAAGAACACACATTTACACTGCAATCATGTGTTACTTGGAACCCATGCACTTCAAATTTAGTCTCTCAGTACTTGTTCCCAAATGTGTCAACTACACCACAGAAATGAATCCAAAAATGCTTTCTTACATACCATGTACATCTTTATAATGACAATATACATTAACATTTTCAAATACTTATAGTAATGAGGACAGCTGTTTGCATATAGTTTGTCAAGCTGTTTCTTACAGTATACTAGCACATTGGAAACACAACAGTAGATACTACACTTTACACACTCATAAATCTGGTAACAGGCAGAAATGTAATATCGTGACAGTCGTACATGGCTAACCATCCATTTCATACAGGCCTCCCAACATCTTCTCTCAAACATGCAATAATGATGTTATCCACTATAATCTGTCCTGTAGCATTGCAAATATCAGATTTTCCCATGATAGTTGCATTAAGTACTGAGCCCTCTAGGTATTAAGTTAGGTAGGGGTTCAAATCTCACTGCAATAATCTTGTGTGTCTAGTCATCATAGCATAACTTTCTATCCTTCAGTCATCAGTACAATCCCATGGAATAACAATATTTTGACAGTATCACAGCATAATTGTCTATCCTTCAGTCATCAGTACAATCCAATGGAATAACAATATTTTGACAGTATCACAGCATAGCTGTCTATCCTTCAGTCATCAGTGCAATCCCATGGAATAACAATATTTTGACAGTTGTACATGCCTACACATACATTTAATTCAGACCTCATAACATCTTCTCTCAAGCATCCAGTGATGATGTCATCCTCTATAAATTGCCCAGCAGCATTGCAAACATCAGGCTTGTGCTGTGGTGCTTGTGTTAAGTACTGAGTTCTGTAGTTTGAGTGCCTAATTAGGCTGAGGTTCTAATCACACTGCAGTCAATGTGTATGCGTGTGCATGTGTTTATTCAGTTGCTTGACATTCAAGAGACCATTTTACACCTGCATATATGACACTCCTATTATTGTCTTCTTCTCACCAGACACTGCTGATATCATCAGTTATAAAGTGTTGTCGGACACTATAAAAGACATAGTTGTACTTTGGTACTTCCATTAAGTACTGTATTCTATCAATAATTAGGTAGAAGTTTTAATCTCACTGTGGTCAACTAGAGTGCATGTGTACCTGTGTGCCTGCATCTGTGTTCACTTAGCTCACATTCAAGAGACCATTTTAGACCAGTATATGAGACAATCCTACTACCCTCTTCTTCTCACCAGACACTGCTGATGTCATCACTAATCAAGTGCTGCTGAACACTATATTAGCCAGACTTGTGGTGTAGTGCTTGTATTAAGTACTGTGCTCTATAAATAGATAGGTAGGGGGGTTTAATCTCACTGTGATCAACTGATGTGTGTGTGTGTGTGTGTGTGTGTGTGTGTGTGTGTGTGTGTGTGTGTGTGTGTGTGTGTGTGTGTGTGTGTGTGTGTGTGTGTGTGTGTGTGTGTGTGTGTGTGTGTGTGTCCGAGCGCTTGTGTGTGTGCTGTGCCTGTGTTATGGTGTTGGCTCACATTCAAAAGACCATCTTACACTTGCATGTGTGACATTGCTATCATCATCGCCTTCTCCCTAGACAATGCTGATGTCATTAATTATAAAGTGTTGTCTGACATTATAAAAGCCAAACAGGTGCTGTAGCACTTGCATTAAGCACTGTGCTTCATGAATACTTAGGTAGGATTCCATTCTCACTGCACTCAACTGTGTGTGCATTCAACAATCAATATGATGAAAATTTTAGAATGATATGTGAACCCACAGCTCTGTTTGACCCATCCTCACAATATCTTGTAGCATACATTGATTATGTCATCCTGTAAAACATGAACTCTGACACTATTCAAGAAAAAAACTTGCTGTAGCAGTAACAATAACTACTGTGTGTTTGCAAGCTACTTTACCAACACTTATAGGGGTTTTAAACTGACAGCAGCCAACTTGTTTGTCTATACATATGACTTTCACTTATGAAAGAATTTTACACAGGTATGTTATTTCACATCCATGTCCCACACTCTTCCCAACATGTTCTCCTCAGTATATAATCATCCTTTAATACTCCATAAAGTGGAGTGTGACAGTATTACAGTCAGGCTGTTGGTCCTACGAAGTGCACAGAATTCACCTTCTAAACCTACACAGGTGCAATGTTCAAATAAGGCCCCGTCTACTAGTGTGTGTGTGTGTGTGTGTGTGTGTGTGTGTGTGTGTGTGTGTGTGTGTGTGTGTGTGTGGTATATTATTGTCATCATATCATATTTAGAATCACTCTTCATTTCACTACTACTTGGGGAACCTTTCATGTATCCCAAGCATCTGTCATCCTCCTGTTACCTCTAGCTATATGATATCTTCATTGCAGAGGAGTGGAAGATGGCTTCATATCAAATATGCCGTCCTGATAGGGGATACTGCCAGCCCAGTTATTTGGAATTTTATAAATAATTATATGTCATTTGTGAATATCAACATGATCTATACAACATGCTTGTGTTACAAATGTAGTAGAACTGTATGTCATATAAGATGGTTTGGACAGACATGTCTGCTGAAGAGATATTTTTTAGAGTGCTTGTGCTTGAAATGTATCCACCGAGTGCTCTACTTGAAGAGAACAGAAATGTACAAGCACGATTGTAACTGTTTAAATGTATATATTTTAATAGTGGAAACTGGAATACAGGAGGTTAACTTCAGAAAAATAAATTAAATTAAATTACTTTATGGCTAGGTCATAAAAAGATGTTATCTTTCAGTTTCAGTGCAGCAAGGAGACATAATGTCTAAAACTAGGGAGCTGTCTGTAATGTTTTGGAAGTGTTTTATTGTTTTATGACATCTGCCATCTGCCTAGGATCTGAAGAAAAACCCTTGCCTATGTATTTTCACAGGTATATGCTAAATGCTACCAGCTGCGATCAAGGGTTGTTTTTAGCCTGGGAACTAGGAGTCAGATGACAAGCAATGATGTCATTCTGCAAGTTATCCCAGCAGTAATATTTGAGATATTAAGTTAAAAAGTCTCCTAGAGAGAGTCAGCATTCTGAATTCGGTCTTGGACTTGACAAGAAGACCCATTCACCACACATTTGCCTTGCTCTGTAAGTAAGTTAACTAGAGTATAGTCATTCTCTTAGATTCAGTCAGGAATATAGTAAAGTATAGCTTAGACGTTTTCTTTATTTATTTGAGACTATCATGCAATGTTGTTTTAAATATTTCCTGTGATTTTAGACTCTGATGTCACTGTGATTATATATCGAGTATTTTTTTCTTCTTGTATTATTTATTATTAAATATATTTAATGCCTTAATTGTGGCTGTCTAGAGATATTTAAGTTCTCATAGTACTTGCATATTTATTTGGTGACACTGTGGACCACTCCTAACAGCCCTGTTTTAGTCAAACTACAATTTGTATTAATAGTAGCATTACACAATAATTTGTCAATAGCCTTAAAGTAGCTGATAAGGTGCTCTGGTGGCAGTGATAACTATCTTATCATCTGGGCAGAAGGGGGAATAACTAGTAAACCTGTACCAGCCGTTCCAATGTGTGTGTGTGTGTGTGTGTGTGTGTGTGTGTGTGTAAAGCAAATCTCCAAGAGTGTGTGTGTGTCAGCTACTTGGGTGGGGACACAAAGCACTGGCTGGACAGAGAGAGCATTGGAGGACTTGGCTTGAAACCCCTGGCTAAAGACTCAACTCTATAGCTGTGCTAGTGGGGAGTCTTATTGGGGATTTGGATAAAGAGGGAGAAACCATCCCTGGACTGACTGTCATCTCTGTGTGCTCTTAAGGGAAATTGCTTGTGATGCAGTGAGCTGCATCTGGCAATACTCTGAATGTACCTTGTCATCCTCCCAGTGTAACATCCCCCACTGTTGACAGTTTTGAAGACTAAGGCTGCTTGATTACTGGTCCAGTGGTGGGGTGACACATATGCATACACACCAGGAAGCAGTGTCCTTCCATGAGCCTCTCCAAGCCATCTCCAGACCACTGCATTTGTCATTGCTAATTCTGTCATAGTGTGGTGCACATGGCCCATATGGACAGTGACAGGATGTAATGCAATCCAACCATAATTTTCAACCTCTTAGAGTAAGAAATCTGGACAAAGACATGAATAATGGGAGGGACAAAGGGCCAAAAATACGGACACTTTTTATATTTTGCTCTTACAAACTTAAAAAGTCAATAGAATAAAAGGTTTTGCTTTAGCATGAATTTTTTGAAAGGTATAAATTCTGAAACTCAAATGTCTGTCTTTATTTTCTGACTTCAAACTCAATGATTTGCCAATGATTTGGCAGAAGGACCACAATTTTATGAGAAACATACCAAAAATATGAGGCAAAAATCTGGACATTCTGTGAAAATCTGTACAGCTGAGAGGCAACAATTATACACGTACAATAGTCTTACTATCTTACATCATATGGATATAGGGGTTTTCTTACATGGTATAATAATGACTAGGATTTCATGTGATGTTGGTCATTAGCATAACAATGTCACGAGTCTATGAACAGTTGACATGTTAATGTCGCTGTCATTGACATTTACTATATTGCAGTGTGGATTTACAATATGGCTGCAAGAGGGTCTTATACTCTATGATGTAAGCTAATGTACTGATGTCCATTGCTGCCATTGCATTACATGCTCTTTCTATAACAGCTGTAGTAATATGCCTGCCGAGAATTGTTGTCATGGTATGCTACACTGTTATGTATATTGTTGGCTTATTAGGACATGTGTTGTTCTAGTGAAGCACATAACCCTTCTACACAGTTTACATTCCATCATAGTAACACTTGTAGCATGGCACAGGTGTGCATGTGTCTACATACCATCATTAAATGTTCTCTGACAGACATCAATATTAATTCATAATGATGACATGGTCACATAATTCTTGTGTCATACACATGTTTTTATGCTGTGATATACACACTTAAGATATCACATGTGCAATTTATTGTATGTGCAGTTATGTTGCTATAGCCATGCATTATTGAGGTGGTTAGTAACACCATTGTGTGGCTATTAGCATCTGTGCCAGGAATTGTTCTGCATGAGCCACAAACAACTGATCTATAATGTGTCCTGATATGGCATCAGACCACTCAAACATAGCTTGCCCATGAAACACATATAGGCATACATTGTGCAATTGATGTAAGTAAGGGACATTGTTACAGTTGTATGACTCTGTGCGTACCAGTGTGTGTGGTATGTGATGCATAAGCAAGGTTGCATTTGGAGGTCTTTTCACAAATCATTTATTACAATACATGTGAAATGTTATGGGGAATACACAACTAAGCACAGATCTGTATGTGGATGCCACCAGACATACCCAACTGTAGGGTATAGACAATCTGCCAGTTGACAGTTTGTCTCACATGTCAGCCATTTGTCACCACTGACCATCAGCCAAAGTATACATGCAAACATTATTATGGTTTAATTCTAAGGAGGACAATTCATCTGTGTTCTCTCTACAGCTAATAATACAGACTGAATGGGCCCTGACAACATCACAGGTTGCCTATAGCTTGACTCAAAACATGACCTACCAGACACAGTTGGATCCATACTTTAACACAGCCTCCAGACAAGTTAAATTCCTGTACAAGGATGTACATCAACATGCATCCATCTCACTGGTGGTGACCATCACCCGATGCATGTAGTTAAAGACCCATCCTAATGCTTATCATCTATGAGGTAGACCAACGAGTCATCCTGGACCTTCTTTAAAAGGACATGGGTAATATCCCAAATGTGTACCAAACACATGTGTGATTTGTTATGGTTACGTTATATCTGTTACAACTGTTCAGTGTCCTCAACAAGGTCACCAAGGGCATACATGATGATAACACTATCATCCTGCATAACTTGGCCTGGCCAAGGCATTTGACAGAAATCCATACAGAGGTATTACTGAGAAACGGCAAGTGTACCACATTCGCCACAGTGAGCTAGCACAAATGTTATTGACCATACCTATGTATTCTTTTTGTTGCATAAACAGCAGTGTTTGATGTTGTGGCACCCCCCATCACAGTGTTATACCAGATGCATGTGTGGTATGTGTTCCTGTGATGCAAATACATAGCTGATTGACAAAATTTACGGCATGGGTTACATTCGTGACAATGTGGATTGTGTCATATATATGCCATACACACCTCTCAACTAGCCAGGATTGCTTCTAAATCAAATACAGGTATAATAGTGTCCCTCCTGAAACCTCTGACAGATGCTAAATTTGAGGAAGGTGTGCTTGATTCCCCTCAGAGGTTGTTGACAAATCATGACTAGAAGTGTGTGAGTTATGCAAGTGCACCACATTCACCACAGTGAGCTAGCACAAATGTTATTGACCATACCTTTGTATTCTTTTTGTTGCATAAACAATAGTGTTTGATGTTGTGGCACCCCCCCCCATCACAGTGTTATACCAGATGCATGTGTGGTATGTGTTCCTGTGATGCAAATACATAGCTGATTGACAACATTTACGGCATGGGTTACATTTGTGACAATGTGGATTGTGTCATATATATATATGCCATACACACCTCTCAACTAGCCAGGATTGCTTTTAAATCAAATACAGGTATGGGTAGACCACTTGATCACAAACATGACAGAAAAATATGTTGAAGTGTGTGAAGTTACCTAGATCTTGAGTCTACAGATTAAGTCTGTACCTCAGGGCTCTGTGCTTTGCCCTTTCATGTTCATTATTTAAGTCTCAGATGTCAAGAATGACATACACATCCTTTGTCCAACAAGCTTTGTGGAGGACTGAAGTTTGTGGACAATCGTTGACTCCAAGTGTGGTATGTGTATAAAAGATTCAGAATAAACACACAAAGGATTGATGCCACAGCCATGGAGAAACAGTAGATGAACAAAAAACATGGGACAATTACTTCTATTATAAGAGCAAATACACAGCTAATTATAATGTAGACAGTACACCCATATGAGCAGACAATGTGTTATGTGACCTGTCTACTCAGGTAGATGGTATGTGGAACATCCACCAGCATGTAGCCACAGTGGTGACTACTCCCTTGTGGGTAACACAACTCCTGAGTATGTGCAGAGCATCCACATTAAAGGGCATTATAGCTCCATAGTTCTCAGCCCTCATCACAACAATAATTGAGTAAAATGTACCCTTCATCATATACCTCATAACACATCGTCCAGGGATGAGTTATGCAAGTGCACCACATTTGCCACAGTGAGCTAGCACAAATGTTATTGACCATATCTATGTATTCTTTTTGTTGCATAAACAGCAGTGTTTGATGTTGTGGCACCCCCCCATCACAGTGTTATACCAAATGCATGTGTGGTATGTGTTCCTGTGATGCAAATACATAGCTGATTGACAACATTTACGGCATGGGTTACATTCGTGACAATGTGGATTGTATCATATATATGCCATACACACCTCTCAACTAGCAAGGATTGCTTCTAAATCAAATACAGGTATAATAGTGTCCCTACTGAAACCTCTGACAGATGCTAAATTTGAGGAAGGTGTGCTTGATTCCCCTCAGAGGTTGTTGACAAATCATGACTATAAGTGTGTGCTTGCAGAGCTATCTAGGATCACTCACAAATACATATGTTATGAGAAAGACATGGGACTCATGGTGGTATAATTCTGATATTGTTCATGACTGTGCATGTTTCTGTCTACTGTTGCCCATAAACCTATTGCTATGCATCCTGCTTGGCTGAGGCCTATATTGACATTACTTTCATAGTCAGGCAACTCATTTTGCACAGCTTTACAATATGCACCTAACATCTGTTGTAGACACCATCCCTGAAATATGTCCCCCTCCATTGTTTGTTTCAGGATGCTTAAATCACAAAGAATCCTCTCTATTGATATGTCACCTTGTGTGAGTCATGTTATTATTTTATTTTATTTATTTTACATTTGTTGACTGGGGTGGTCCGACTGAGCTGAATAGCCCTTTTTCAGCGGAGGCCTGGGGAGAAAAGCTCCACAGTATGCAAATTACAAGACATTAGAATTTTACAGTAGTTACATAGTAAATATATTAGTTAATACAGAGGTAATTAGTTAAGAAGGATTATACAATGTGAGACAAAAAAATCATAAAGCAGCAAAAATTATAAAATAATAGTCGCTGTTTCCAATAACTATTTGAGATCTGCAGAGAAACTGAAATCTATAGACTCAAGGATGAATAGTATACAGGGGTTATAGTTCATCATAGGAGGTAAGAGAGGTTAACTAATAGTGAACAATAAGGTAGTCTTTAGTAAGTGGACTGAATATAGGTTATGGAGGATGACATACAAGTACTGCACATTATGTTCTGTATCATGTTAATATGTGATTTCTGTTCATGGTACAACTGTCTTCATTGACATGCCCTCATCTGCCATACAATAATTTGTTTCAGCTGTCCTCTTTTCCTGTGTTCATTCCCACACTTCATCTGCGTGCTTCTTTTCAACACACACTATCCCTGATTATTTATTTATAATACAGTCTATGTACACTTGATGATCATCACCTCAAACCTTTATTTCAGTATGGCAAAAACATGTTTGTTCTGCACTTTGCACTGAGTGCACTTTCCTCTTATGTGTTAGTAATGCATTCATTGCCTTAAATTAAAGCCTGGCAGTCATTGTGGCCATCCGCGCAAACCAGCAGAACTAGTTTGCCCGTAGGTAAACATGTCTGCATGTCTGAATGTGTTTGCGCTTCTTTACATGGTTTCCTGGCTGGCAACACTGTTGCGAGCCATGAAACCATGCTTATTTATATTTAAACATGGTGCATGACATGTATATGTAATTAGCACTGCTGCTTCCTATGCGAACACATAAACCCTGTGTAAGCTTCATGGGAAGCCTATAAGGAGTTTATTGAATTCCCAGGAGTCTTTATTCTAGTCATTTAACTTTAGCACCACTTATCTCTAGCCTGCATCTAATGAAGTCAGCCAAGAATGCAATCTAACATATATCATTGCTAGACACTGCTGAGTATGGCAATGTTGCTTGAGTTATAAGACTGCATTTTAGTGCCAACATCTTAAGCTGTACAACTGTAGACAATATAATAGTTACAGTACATGCCATCTATTATACCTTATATTTGATAGTAGTAAACCACTGGTGGGGAAGCAGCAAATAAACCAACAACCAAAGAAAACCACTTCCAAGCCGATAACTAGTCCCCGTATACTCACGTGAAACCAACAGATAAGAAAAATGTTACGATCTTTAGACACTCTTCACACACTTTATTGTATAAAATAACAAACAGTCAAGCGCTTTCGTCAAGTAGACTTCCTCAGAACCTGAGAATCTGAGGAAGTCTACTTGACAAAAGCACTTGACTGTTTGTTATTTTATACAATAAAGTCTGTGAAGAGTATTTAAAGATCATAGCATTTTTCTTATCTGTTGGTTTCACGTGAGTGTACGGGGACTAGTTATCGGCTTGGAAGTGGTTACCTTATATTTGATATACAAGTGACAAGTCTGTAAAATGTATGCAAGTGAACAATGGAGCTATTCCTAGGACTTTGTGTGCCTCTTCTTGAAGAATATTATTAAAAAATGTAGAGGAATCCAAAGGGGATGTTTAACAACAAAATCACTTATTTAGACTAACTTAGCTTGTGAAGACATAACTTTCTAACCCATATCAGCTTTACTATCTTTACTCTGGATGAAGGGGAAGTAGGTACAAAAAGACTCACTTATCTTCCATCAAGGTAGTTTTTTTCTGGGCTCAATACTCCCAGTCATCTGTAGATGTTTCTACTCAGTGGATATGTAAGGCTTGGCATTAGTTTAGCAAAATACATACTCCATGCTCTCTACGTGAAATAGTTTTGCATGTTACAGATGTTATAAACCAGGTATTATGTTTTGTATTCCTGCTTAGATGCTGCCACCTGTACATTTTATACACAAGCAGTGATGGTCATGTAATGCTGCCTCCTTAGACCAAAAACTCTGAATGTGCATTTAACAAAATGACTCAAGTCCTTAATATTTAAACTATCTAAGTTTATGTGCCATCAGGTAGTATTCCTTTCCATTTAGTAATCTACATTATGTGAAGATTATAGACTTGAGATTTGTTCCTAGAAGATATTAGCAGACAAGCAAGAGCCCTCCAAGATGAGTAAAGGGCATGTGCACGCGCACACACACACACACACACACACACACACACACACACACACACACACACACACACACACACACACACACACACACACACACACACACACACACACACAAACACACACACACACACACACACACACATATGTATGCACACGTGTATATGATCGAGTTTCAGAAAACTTGAACATCAAAAAAAAAAAAAAAAAGAAACAAAAATCTACTTTAATTTACATTTATATGGGGAGGACAAGCCCCCTTGCACCCCCCACACTCCCTGCAAATTATATATACCAAACTCAACTCTGAGATTACATTACAGTGAAGAAAAGGGTAAACTTCCCAATCCTTGCATAGTGCAATCTCCATTAAAAAGCTTTGAATTTTCAAAAACTCAGTCATATGGTCTCAACCATATGAATATTGAGTTTCTGAAAACAAGATAAACTACCAGGGATCTATCTATCTATATAGCAGGATGCATAGCACTAGGTTCCCCTTCACAAGATCGAATTACTGAAAGCTCAAAACTCATAAGATCGAGTTCAAAATCTCGAGTTTAAGTAACTCGAAATTGTGAACGGGAAGTGTAAAAAATTAGATTAAGGGTTTTACTTACCTTTTTGTAGGGGCCTTGATCCCCCTGTACTGTTCCTTCCTTAATGTGCAGGTTTCATGACCGCACTTCGGCGGAGGAATGGAAAGTGTCCCGTTGTGCGCTTATGCATATAGTGCATAATGGCACATTTACATCTCCTTTGCTGTAGTGCAATCTCGGAGTTGGTATATTTAAGTAGGGGGGTGTGGGGGTGCAACATTAGAGAAAGTGTTTTTTACTTTCCTTTTGTGCTGCTTCATAATTTCGAGTATATGAATACTTGAGATTTTGGGCTCGGGCTTATGAGTTTAGAGTATTCATATATTCGATCTTGTGAAGGGGAACCATAGACACACACACACATATATATATATATATATTTATGTATATATATATATATATATATATATATATATATATATATATATATATATATATATATATATACATATACATATACATATATGATATATATGGATCTTGTAGGGATGATCAAAGTTCACTTTGCTTGAATACATGTTAAGCAGAGCATGATTAGTGAATAACATGTACATTGAACAGGACTGAGATCCTGGAATACTGGGACATAGCAATTTGTAAAGACACAGAGAGCCAGTCATACAGGAAGCAAAGGCACTCGACAATGCTTAAAGAAAATTGCAAAGTGAAGTTTTATGCTGAAACTTAGAAATATATTTATTGACTGATTGATTTCTATTGTTTACAGGGTAGTTCTCTGTTCCAGCCCAGGAAATGCAGTTGAAATAAGAATGAAGAATATTTGTATACCTAGAAATTACAGAGAGAAGGCACAAAATAATACAGTTTGTTTACCTCTAAAGTGAGTAACTGCAAATTGTTCCCATATAGATAGTTGTTATCAAATGAGTGAGGTGTCCCTGGTGTTAAAGCTGTGGTATGTATTTGCAGATCATAGCTAATGTAGTTTAAGTGCATACAAGGCAGTTCTGGACTGTTAAGTTTAAAAATGCCATTACTTATGACAAGACACAACAGAGACTGATGTATAATAGCTAATGGTACTGAATGTTAAATGGATGGGGAAAAGTGCTAGTGAAAGCAGTTTAGTGCATACATTATGGGAATGTTGGCATGACAGATTTCTTAAATATAGAACTCTGTCTTTCACTCTAAAAATGTTTGCTGATATATTTTGTTGTGTTATTTTAAGTGGGTGGCAAATTTAGTAACAAAAGGGACATAAAATAGTGTATAAATAGAAGCTATGGACAGAAATGCTGAGGCATGAGGCCAGCTTGGAGGGGAGTGAGCTTCAACCTCCTATTAAAGCAGGAGTAAATTAATCTTCACACGAAGGATCACAATGATGGGTAAGTACACTAAATTACACTGAAGCAGGTATGTCCCTAACCTTAAACAGCATTCTGCTGTCACCCAGAATGATTCCTCAATACAAACAGAAAATGATTGACTTTAACAATTAGCTTAGTTTCTGGTGTCATTCCAGGAGGATCCAGTACCTGACAGCCTGGGAAGATATGATCGACAGACCACGATGCTTTGCCATAGGGATGGCTTGCATCTGTCTCACCTGGTCTTCAGGCTTCTGGCAAAGGCTTTTGCCTCCCCTATAGTGCTTTTTTTTAGGAAAGTGATGAGATTAAAACTTCCAACATAAAAATTTCAACAAAACACAAATTGAAGGTCATGCTGCTAAATGCTAGTAGCCTAAACATGAAACTGAACTCATTGCAAGCATTCTGAACCCTGGAAAATGCTGACATCTGTGCAGTCACAGAAACCTGGTTCAAAGCTGCGGACAGCACCCCAGCCTTACCTGGTTACTCATCCTATCGTACATTCAGACCCCAAACTGTGGGCAGTAAAGCCAAAGGAGGTGGAGTTTCAATATACATTAAAGACATACACACCTCCAGGCTGGTCAAACAGTATGATGCACAGGAGCCACTCCAGATGCAGATAACCATTGACAAGAACCCTATTCAAATCATAGCTAGCTACCAGCTCCCAAAGCTAACTCAAGATGCCCAATCCACCTACTTGGACCTGTTCAAATCTATCAAGATTTAACCTTTTACCCTGGTCTTGGATGACTTTAACTTCCTAAACATAGACTGTAAGAACTACTCATGCCATAGCACAAATGCCCAGAGATTCCTTGATTTTGTCAATGCAAATGCCTTGGAACAGCTAGCTGATACCCCCAAAAGGGGTGATAATATCTTGGACTTGGTATTAATCAACATGAGTAACCACTGCAGGACCCCTATAGTATCATCCTCCCTGGTAAGATCCGACCACAAACCGGTCACTTTCGAATTCACCATCTCCCCCAACCCCCCCCCCCTCTAGCTAGGATCAGAAATAAAAACTTATCCAAAGCTGATTACAGCCTCCTGAGGGATGGTATAAACAACTTCACAGCCCTCTTCCCCTCTGTAGGAACTGGCATCAATATCCAAAACTACACCAAAGCACTATACAAGCATTTATATAGATGCATGGAATCAGGCATACCCATTAGGACTAAATCATCCTCTGCAAGGAAGAGTAAACCTGTCTGGTGGACATCTGCAATAAATAAACTCTATAATAAAAGGAAAAAAAAATGCTGTCCAAGACCAAGAAGGAGCAGGTGCCCAATTGAAAGCTATGTCTCCTTAGCCTGAACAAGCAAATAAGAGCACTAGTGAAATTCTCCAAAGCAAACTTTGCATCCAAATTGGCCACATCTACTAGAGACAATCATAAGGCCTTCTTCAAATATGTCCGGATCCTCAAAGGAAGCACCCAGATCTGTTCAGAACTGGTGGTCAAGGACACCACATATACAAATGCTGTAGATATAGCAAACTTGCTGGCTGACAGATTAAGCAAAAACGTTACCCCTCTGCCTCCCCATCAGTAAATCAGGACATCCCCGGTACCTGCCCCCTTCCCCTTATATATATATTGAACAGGTCATCACTGCTCTCTCAAAGGCAAAACATACCATCTCCATGGGACCCGCTAACATCCCAGGCTGCACCCTATGTGAACTCAGGCAGGAACTTCAGCACCACTAGGCACCCTATTCAACCAAAGCCTGAGTACTGGCTTCATCCCAGCTGAGTGGAGGACAGCCACTGTCATCTCTTTACATAAAGGTGGAGTGTCCACTGAGCCGGGAAATTATAGACCCATTAGCCTAACTAGCCTGATCTGCAAGGCCATGGAACAGATTATCATGGACCACATCAACAAGGACATTGGCAACCTCCAAACACTTGATCCCACACAGTTTGACTTCATCAAGGGGAGGTCATGTCTGCTAAATTTGGTCGACTTCTTTGAGACAGTCACCAAAGCCATGGATGAGGGGAAGATGGTACACACCACCTACCTTGACCTGGCCAAAGCCTTTGACACTATTCCTCACTCGGCATAATAAATAAACTCTCTCAACTAGGCATCAATCCATATGTTACCTGATGGGTAGCAAATAGGCTCACTGATAGAACCCACATAGTCAAAATAGGGGAAGCCACCTCAAGCAGTAGACCTGTAACAGGCGGCATACCCCAGGGTCAGTCTTGGGCCCTCTGTTGTTTTGGATATACTTTTCTGAAGTGCAGGCCAAAATCAGTGGGCTATGGCTGACCAAGTTTGCAGATAACTGCAAGCTGGGTGCTGTTATCAATTCCCCTAGTGATGTGGACATTCTCCAAGAAGGTCTCACTCAGACAAATGACTGATGCCCGAAACATGGCCTCAATATCAAAAAATGCATCATCATCCCCTCTGGGGAGAGTGACTTCCCCACAAATTATCACATTAATAACAGCGTCCTAAGCACTCAATCAGTTGTGAGGGATTTGGGTACCCTGGTTGATAGCAACCTGATTTTTGACTACCATGTTGCTTCCGTTGTATGGAAAGCCTTCTACATGGTCCACCTCATAAGTAAGGGTATCTCATCTAGGGACAAGGAGGTCATAACGTCCCTGTATTCTTCCCTTATAAGTCCATTTATTGAGTACAATGCCCCTTTTGGAATGTACCTCGCAAAGCACATGCAGCAGCTGGAGAGACCACAGAGGTTCCTCACCAGGAGAATCAAGGGCCTCAAACATCTACCATACACAGATAGGCTAATAGCCCTATTCCTCTACTCGGTTTCATACAGACTCCTCAGAGGTGACCTCTGTCTGGCATACAAGGCATTCACGGACCCCACCTTGATGGGACTGCTACATATCCGCAAGTCAAGTTTCACTCGAGTAACCCACACACACAGCCTCAACCTGGTCTGTGATATCAACAAGACTTGTTGGCAGGACAGATTTGTGCCCCAGAGACTTCCCCATCTCTGGAGTAGACTCCATCTCCACATCAAACAGAGTACCTCTTTACCCCTTTTTAACCACAACCTGGATAACTGGATGGGAAACAGAAAATATACCCCTGAAATTCCACCCATGTCCCTGCTAGAGAGGGGCATTGGGTGATGATTTGTCTAAACATGGGCTATACTCTTGACTAAGCTGCTAAGGGCCTCGGGGTCAATAGCCTAGTAACCTCCTATGATCCTATGATCCTATGATTACTCCTATTGTGATAAACATAAAAAGAGACATAAAACATGAACACACACACACACACACACACACACACACACACACACACACACACACACACACACACACACACACACACACACACGCACACACAGGAAAAAAAACAATGACAGACAACCTAGGTCTACTCACTATAAAGAGTTTAGTATTTTAGACAGTGAATTGTCATAGACACATCAGGAAACTGAACATTTGTGGATGCAATGTTGCAAGCTGACAGATATAAACATCAAGTAGAGAACTGTACTCCAACAGGTAAAAGTTGCATTGTAGCCATAAGGTACACTATACAGTAGAAAGTCACTACATCACTGATGAAATGCTGTCAAAAGGCATACATCAGAAGCTTGTAGCAGAGGAACTCTAGGAAGGGAGAGGTCCAACAGCAGTCAATGCAGGGCAGGGCAAGACATTGTTTTCTGATTATTGTGTGTGCTAATACCCTCACCGTTACTCAGAAACTTGCACAGATACAATATAATAGGAGAGGGGTCCAAACAGTGATCAGAACAAGACAGGATACAGTTTGATTTCATGTCCTTCTATGTGTTTCTACTCTCAGCTTCACTGTAAGAAATGTTGGTCGTTCAGTGATATGTCCAAATTAAATGGATTTCTCCACATGTCCAAAGGTAATAGGTTTGAAAAGTTATGAGATTAAAAAACCTCAAGGTAAAAACAAGGTTTCAGTTATAGAGCAAAGCTATGATATGAAATGAAAAGTAAAAAAATGAGAAAGAAATGAGGTTTCACGCTGGAGAACAATGTTTTAAAGGAAAAAAGAAAGAAAAGAAAAGAAAGAAAGAAATTAAAACGGTGAGCAAAGTAAGTGAATATACCTCTACGTGACACGCAGGGAAAAAAGTTATACTGAGGAGATCTAAAGGACAGCAGGGAAGCTCAAAATCGCAGTCAGTCAGCAGATGCACAGAACAGAGGAAACATCCTGTCAAACTTGAAACTGAGGATCTTGAGAAAGAGAAAAAGGAATTGTCATGCAGACAGCAGGATTACATTTGTATCTTTCTTGCACTGTATGCACTAGGTAAAAATCTGGAGCTACCAAAATGATTCCAGTGGGGGAACTACATAGATCTTATGACCTATATAATCATTATCTGAGACTCCCATGCTAGTGGCAGTTATAAACTGCTCCTTTCTTGATACTATGCATACACTCTCTCTGCATCTATGCAACACTTTAGCAGCTGGGAATCAGATAGGGATTGGCCAGTCACAAACTGTCTGGAAGAGGGTGACTAAAGCACTGCCATCTTTAGGAAATTAAGACACATTAATAATGCTTATGCTTCCAAGCAGATAACATCAGTTGCATAGCAGGTCAGACAATAAGGAGCTTTTCAGAGTGAGCTGATCAGACCCTTTCTGAATACTTGTTTTATGCGGAGTCTTTTGAAATGTTTTAATTTTTTTTTCATACATTGCTGATAAATGCAGTTTACTGTATCATACTGTTTTTGCACAGTTGCACATTATTGTATCATACTGGTTTTAAATTCAGCTTTTCATTCTCTGCATACAGATTGTGCAACTAAAAAGTGGCTCCAGTAGTCCAGTTCACTAGCCTATTAAATAAATAAATTAATAATGATTGCTAGATGAGTAACGTAAGCATGAAGAACAGCTAATAGGCTATTTGGAGATAAAAGGTACAGTGACGCACAGACCAGAAGCACAAAGAGAAACTGGCAGGTGAATCCGAGAAAGAGAGTGGGGCTATAATGATTAGAAGCAATGCAGTTAAAGCATATAGCTGATACAGCTTCAAAAATGTTTGCCTGATAATGGCTGCATTATGAGCAGTGGAAAATTAAGTATATGGTCTAAGGCTGTATGAAAAGACAGGAATGTCTCAGTATACTGCATGCTGTATACTAATTTTGAAAACAGCATTCAGCGACTTCACTACAGATATTTAACTAGCCTTATATGTTTTGTCTTTATGTTTAAGAACTGTATTACTCCAATAGATGTTAAGGTTTGACTCTTACACAGAAAAAAAAAAACAGCTTGAGTTGTGCAGACTGATGAAATCAATGAATCACTGGACTGGTTACCTGTTCAAAATACAAAAGTTTTTCAAAGTTTAACTTCACTGCCATTTGCATTTTCAAGTATAGACCTAGTTAGGGCATTAACTAAAGCAAAATTAAAGCTAGACCAGAAAAAAAAATAAAATCAGCTGTTGTTGAACAGATTATCCCTTCCCCACAAGCTAAAGTGACCTCAAGACACCATCAGTGTTGGCTAGCAAGCCGTTCACATTCCAGCAAAAAAACAAAAGTGGTCATTAACTTAAAGATTGCAAGAAAAGTTATGGGGTAGATAAAGGCCGTGATAAAACATGCTTCACTAATAATCCTTGTAGATCAGTTAAATAAATCTAAGCATTATTTAGAATCAAATATATTATGCAGTACCTATTATGTACCGTACAACACTTACTGTAATATTCCTAACAAGTACTTTTCATCCTAGAGGTGGTTTATAACAGGGTAGTAGCAACCTTAATGATGATGCTCACTGAGAGTTCTATGCAACTAGATCCCAGATTCCAGATTCTCTCAGGGACTGCATTCTTACTGAGTACTGCATGCTGGTATAAGGATGTCTCCAGAAGTTTCTGTGAGTAAGAGATGGTTGGGATAATGTGGTATGACTAGAGTGTTGCTTATGTAATTTATCATGTTTCTACAACGTTTCTATTATGTTTTGGTCATGCTGTAAGCCTATTACCCTCACATAAACCCTTCTCCCCTCAATCTACTCACATAATTACTTCTGTAACTAAGTGATGTCACCCCAGGTACAGTGAAAGTACTTTAAGTCCTTAATACAAAATAAAAGTTGTGAAATTTCAACATCCTTTAGTGATGATAGGAGAAAGAACAGGAAAGCAACCTACTATTCACTTGCTCTGTGAGTTGATATTAGTAACCAGCTCATGATCTCACTTGAAAAGGTTATACCATGGGATAATAAATCTATTAAAGTGATAACGCACAATGTCATCTTCAGGAAAAGAGCATTTTTGCAGTACTACATACCATTACATCTTTAAATGAAACAGTTATAGTAAGCATATAACCTAGTCGATAAGAAGAAACTTGCTAAATTGCACAGTTTTGTGATCTCTTTGATTTCAATGGCAAATTCAATATAAAAAGGACAATCAAAATTATTAATTTTCACTGTTTTATATTTCCTCTGTGCAGTTCTGCCAGAAAGTGTCTGATAACCAGCATCTTAAGAAAGAAATAAACCTGTTTCCATTTTTCAGCAGGTGAGTATTTCAAAAGGCAGACTGTTTTTCTTTCTCCCACCACTTCCACATAATGATCATTTATGAGATTTCCACACCTTCAACATATTTACATCTATTGTTCATTGTAAGTCATGTACAAGAATGCAAGAAATTCTGGATGGCTGCTAAATATGAGGACATAATCTGATCATATACCCCCTTATGATTGTTGTCAATTGTTTAACTAGCTGGCTTCAGACCAAGTCAGAAATGACTGCTTAATTAGGAATGCTGCTGTTCAGCCTGTTTTTGTAATTCTGAAACTCATAATTGCAAGTCCAAGAACTTTAGAAAAGAAACAAAGATAATTGTGAAGAGTGAATGTTTTCTATTAGCTTTACAGGATACTTTTACTTAGATATGCATCTGGTCAACTTCTAACAAACTACTAATTAAATCTAAGAAAACTAATGTCATGGACTTTGCCTCAGCCAAGGAGTTGCCTACTATTCCTCCTGTAGTCTTAGCAGATTTTAATTGAAAAATAATACCTAATGTCTCTGAACAGAGATACCTAGGCCTAATACTGACCCCTACCCTTTCCTTTATCACACATATAGATCCTGTAACTAAGAAAATCCTTGTTCAATTAACACATTCGCCTCCTTTCACCAATTGCTTACAGGTCCATTGCTAAAAATATTTTAATATCGAAACAAATAAGCCTTCCTGTTTACATTATGCATTCAGATCCCAATACTCAAAGAATACAGGCTGCTGAGAATAAAATCTGCAGATTAATTCTGTTAGCAGACTCCCAGATGCACCATTGCAATTTACTAAAACATTTCAAATGTCTTTCAGTACCTCCCAGATTCACTTTTCTTTTACAGGGTACTAAATACGGTCCCCTTCCCCACTTAAGAAGGAAACGGTCTTTATGACGCAAGCCTTATGTACACAGAAGTACATAGGACACCAATTTATCTCTAGTACACCCTACATTTAAAACTGCTTACAGGTGAGAGAGCCTTCTCTAGACTGGGCCTGAACCACTTGACTACAGACATCAAAATCTATAAACCATTAAAAGGTCCAAAGATGCACATAAAGAAATCATCCTTTTACTAAATGTACCTACAGATGCTACCATGATGATGGTAACTTACCATCCTATATTACAAATAAGAGAATTAATTTAAGAAACTTTTCTCAGTCATTTAATGTGGCATCTTAATTGCAAATAGTTCATGTGCATATGGGAGTTTATATTTTAAATGCATGATTTTAAATGCTTGATTGCATTGTATTTTATGCATAGTTTGGCTTGCATTTTTGTATATATTTTCTTCTCAATGCACTTTCACTGAAACTGAAACTTTTAATCTTACCCTGTCTTAATTCAGTCTTACAGTTATATTCTGAATTTTGCTGTGTACTCATGTTGTATTTGATATTGTTGATTGAGAGACCATAATGTATTTTCTGCTCATTGAGCTTGTGTCGTGGCTATAATGGGTCAATAAACCAATCCACTTACCTGGTGAACTAATAGGAAATAAATAAATAATGTGGGCAATCACAGTTTTCCTTTAAATTTAATTTTCTGAGGAATCCTCAATATTTATATATACTAGCTCAAATATCACCATTCCTCAGAGAAAGAGAATATTCTGAGACATAGTGATTGTGACTTAGTATTTGGAAGTCTCCATTTTTGCACATTCACTCAGACTTTTCTAGGACTTGAATATAGGAGTGCTGGAATTTAAAACTGTTATGCTGCTATTCACAACCAATTAAAATTGTTAGCATTTGCATATCAGGCTTGTAATATTCCTCCTAGCTATACCTGTTCGATTCAAATTTGTTTGTTTATCAGACCTCTGCTGTTCCTCAGTACTTTGCTTATATTCAGGTTACAAAGGCAACACTACTAGAATATAAGCAGTCTGATGCAAACCATATTTATAATGACAAAGACTACTGTTACAGTGAAAAACAGTTCAAGGATGTATGCATTTCCTATAAACGTGATGCACATACAGGTCACTTCTTAGCTGGGATGCCTTCATTGTGGTATGCCTTCTCTCCATGCCCATGTGAGTTTTTATTTGTTTCACCTCAGTCCCAGGTTGCTCACAGGACAACTAGTTTGCTCAGTTAGCAGCATTTATGCATTTAGTTATTACTATTTGGGTCTACCTTACCTTATTAAAGCACTCAGGACTATCACTTCTCAGACATCATCTAGTTTAGGTTTGAGGCAGCATCGCTAGTTAGGTTATCTGCAGATTACACCAATTAAGCACCCTTATCTCATCTGGCTGCAAACACCCGTCAGTCCTATCCCTTGCATGTACACTTTAGGACCTGCAGTGATAGATGGGCACTTTTCTACTGTCTCTGCATCCAGTTTGGTGGACATGGAAATCCTGAGGCAATGTAGCAATTGCCTTATGTACACTGAGAATCACTTAATTCTCAAACAGACAAGTATAGTATGTGAGAAATGTATTTGCACACTGGCACTTATGGCTAGACTCTCACATACAGACACAAAAATCACCAAGCAGGTTGTCAGAGACTCACACACATCACTCACTGTACCCACCAAGGACCACACACAAAGACTAACATGCGTGGAGTTGCTCATATGTAACTTACTCAAACCTCAATGGCCTCTCAGATGCAGTTTTCAGAAACGCTACATGCACACAAACAAGACAATTCCCATCACAACACATACAGCCGCATCTCATTGTGTCTCAACTACCAAGCCAGAAGGTAAAACACTCCGCAACACAATATTCTTATTAAAGGAGACTCCATTGTAGGGCACACTGATGTCCCTCTTATCAGGCTGAATAAGGAGAAGTTTACAGTTACTTGCCTATCAGGGGCAAGGATTTGCCAGATCATGTAACCACTCAGGTCATTTACTCCTAAGTATTAGTATGACTCAGTCATAGTCCACATGGGCATGACTAAATTGAGATATGCCTCCTTGAACTATATGAAGAGTCATGATTGAGATCTCAGAGTATGTGTCACAGTCAAGTATGAGCCTAGCACCAAGCAGCATTCTACCATCTCCAATGGTGATCCCACAATACCAACAGAAAATGATTGACTTTAACAATTGGAATTGCTACTGTTGTCATTCCAAAGAGGTCCAACACTTGTCAGACTGGGAGGACATGGCTGATACGCCACTCTGCTTTGCCAGGGATGGACTTCACCTGTCATCTCTAGGCTTCTGCATATTTGCCAAAATGTTATCCACAACTATAGTTCCTTTCATAGGCATTGCCAAATAGACAAACCTTTCAACATAATAAAAACTGCACAGGACAAGCTAGAGGTGTTATTGCTCAGTGCTAGGAGTCTCAACAAGAAACTGCACTCCCTAGAAGGTCTCCTCACCCTGGCAAATGTTAACATCTGTGCAGTTAGTAAACATGGTTCAAAGCTGTGGAAAACACTCCATCAGTGGATGGCTATACTTCCATTCATATGTTCCAACTACCCACTGAACACAAAAGAGCAAAAGGTGGAGATATATCTATTTACATAAAGGATAAGCACACCTGAAGGCTGGTCAAACACTATAGCATGTTTGAACTACTCCATTTCCAACTATCCATGAAAAAATCCATATTCTTGCTAGCTAAAGGTTCCCCACTATGAACCAGGAAACTCATTAATCATACCTGAAGTTACTGGAATCACTCACTAACGAGCCCAAAACCATACTCATGGGTGATTTTAACTATCCTTTCATTAATTGAGAGGCATGCATGACCACTAAAGTACAAGCCCAAAGATTTCTTGAATTTGCAAATTCAAATGGTCTGGAGAAGCTACTTTGCACTCCCACTACAGGAACAAATATCCCAGATTTGGTACTCACAGTTATGGGAGAGCACTGCAACCCCCTAGTGTGATGTCCTTACTAGTAAGATCGGTTCACAAGTGGTCTCCCTTGAAATAAAAGTAAAACTAGCCCCCCCATCTAACCCCCAAAACTTTAAGAACTTCTCTAAGGAAAATTACCCTCTGTTAAGAGACAGCATAGCTAATTTTCAAGCTTCCCCAAATTAAACACCGAAACCATTGCAGAGGTATACACAAAATCCATGTATGACCACATAAACAAATGAATAGAAATGGCAGTTCCACACTGAAATAAACCCAGGTCAAACTGTAGAAATGAGCCGCCATGGTGGACCCCAGTATTAATAGGTTGTACAACAAAGACAGAAAATCTTGTCAAAAAGTAAGAGGGAATGTGCATAATACAGTAAAAATTCCATCATTAGTCTAAACAATTGAATCAGGGAATTAGCCAAGTTTCTGAAAGCAGACCCTGAGGTTAAAGTAGCCTCAAAAGCTAAGAATAACAATAAGGCATTTTTCAGTAATGTCTGCAATCATAAGGCAACACCCAACAATTTGCAGAATTAGTTGTATATGTCATAACCTATATGCAGACAGAAGATCTAGCAGATCTACTCCCGAGTAAATGCAGCTCAAATTTAATCTCCCCATTACCTCCAGTTCTCCTCCAAGATATACCGCCCACCACCCCAATGCTAATTATCATCAAAGAACAGGGTGCCACTGAATTTTCTAAAGCTAAAAACACAGCTTTAATGGGACCTGATAATATATTAGGTTGCCTCTTAAACAGCTTAAATCTGGTCTAATCAAGCCCACTAGGATCTCTGTTTAACCACAGCCTCCCGACTGGCTTTGTCCTGACAGAGTGGAGGACAGTAATAGTTATTCCTCTGCATAAAGAGAAACCATTTACTGAGCTAGGAAATTACAGACCTATAAGTTTGACTAGTCTTATATGTAAGGCCATGGAAAGAATAATCATGGACCTGATAAATAATAAAACAGGAAACCTCCAAACTCTGGATCTGACCTAATTTGGCTTTGTCAAGGGCAGGTCATGTATATTGAGGCAGGTCATGCATACTGAATCTGATTGATTTATTTGAGAAAGTCACTAAGGTGATGGATGTGGGTAAACCAGTACATACTGCCTACCTCAACCTGACCAAGGCATTTGACACAATTCCCCACTCAGATATTATAAATAAACTCACAAAACTGGACATAAATCCCTACATCACTAGATGAATAGCCAGTTGGCTCATGGATAGAACTCATGTGGTTAAAGTTGGTGAATCTGGATTCAGAAAGAGTCCAGTTACTAGTGGTGTACCACAGGGTTCAGTGTTGAGACCACTCTCATTCAGAATATACTTCTCTGAAGTCAAGGCTAATGTAGAAGGTCTCTAGATGACAAAGTTTGCTGATGACTCCAAGCTGGGGGGGGGGGTCACTGAATCCCTCAATGATATAAATTTCCTTCAGGATGGTCTAGATCAGACAAATGATTGGTGGCAGAATCATAGCCTAAACCTCAATGTGAAAAATGCATTATCATACCCTTTGAGAAGTCAAATACTCCTGCAAATTACAACATGAATAGCACACAACCAAGAGCAGACTCAGAGCTGAGATATCTATGTACACAGATAGATAGTAGCCTGAACTTTGACTGCCATATGTTAACAATGGTGAGGAAGTCCTTCTATCCGATGCAACTTATAAGTAATGGTATGGCATCCAGATCCATAAAAATTATAGTTCCACCATATTCAGCCCTCATTAGACCAATAATCCAGTACAATACACCATTTGGCATGTACTTGAATAGGCACTTACAATAGCTGGAGTGATCTCAGAGGATTCTCACAAAAAAGATACATGTTGTAAACAACATGTCCTATGAGGATAGACTAAAAGCCAAATTCCTTTACTCTGTTTGCTACCAACTATTGATGGTTGACCTATACCTGATCTACATGACACTGACAAATCCAGCCCTGATGGAGCTGCTACACATCTGCAAGTCAAGATGCATGAGGGACACTTGGTCTAGGGATCTAAACTTAGTAACTCAAACAAAACATGCTAGAGAGACAGATACATGTCTCAGAGATTGCCCCTTGTTTGGAACAGTCTTCCTATTCATGCTAAGCAAAGCTTTTCCCTGGCCGTCTTCAAATTCAGTTTGGATCAATGCATGGGGAATTAAAACTCACACCTGAGTTAATGCTTATGTCCCTTATGGATAAGGGCAATCTGTTACATACTCATAGGCAGAAACCCATGTCATTCTCTTGCCCTAGGGAGCATATATTGGGTAAAATTGGATTATACTGGTTAGGCTTGTGATGGCTCTTAAGCCATTACCCTAGTAATCTCCTATGAACCTATGAATATTATCCCACTGTGGACTTGAACCACAGCCTTTTACCAATACTTGCCTTTCTCCCAAAATCTGTGAATGTGAACCGGTAATCTTTTAAGACAGAACTTGGTATGTCTGCTGAGTCTGAGGGTGCTTGCATGCCTGAGTGTGTGTGTGTGTGTGTGTGTGTGTGTGTGTGTGTGTGTGTGTGTGTGTGTGTGTGTGTGTGTGTGTGTGTGCGTGTGCATGTATGTTTGTGTGCGCGTGTGTATGTTTATCAGTCTATCTGTGCCTTAGCATCTGTGTGCACGCACATGTGCATGTGTGGTTGTGCGTGTGTGTGTGTGTGTGTGTGTGTGTGTGTGTGTGTGTGTGTGTGTGTGTGTGTGTGTGTGTGTGTATGTCTGTGTGTTTATGTCTGTGTCTGTCCAACAATAGACTGCCACTCGATCTACAATTATTGTCCTCCTTTTTGTCCATTGACTGCTGGGACAGGGTGTAGTTCTCACTCAGCCATGACATGAATAAACTGGGTTATCAGACAAAGAACGAATAAACACCAAATGTAAGTATACATATTGTATTAGTACAATATTTTTTGGAAGTGTTTGGTAGCCCAACCAGAGCACTAGCTGAGACTCTTGGCATTTATTTTCATTGCAATGCATACTGTCTGTGAAGCTTTACTGGAAGGATTTACATGCTATTTGCAGTTCAGTCAAAACACATCAAAGTGATAAACAAGAGAACAATGTATATTAGCCTATATACCCCACCTCACTTCAATACTGAATAAGTAATATGAGATCATTTATTGTGGTAAGAGTCAATTCTGTATCAATAAAGAGTAATGTGGTACAAAATCTGTATATGAACAAAACAGCTACGGTGCCAGCAGGGCCCTATGCAATAGTAACAAGCCACAGATAACACTTTTAATCTGCTGCCACTCAGAATAACTTGCCCACATATGCTACTAGTACCATGTTCATTAAAAACTTAGTTTTAAACAACCCAAACCCCAGTATAGTCTATACACTCTGCAAGTTAGGTGTCAGTGGTTCAGGAAAAGCAGTATATTGCAATCATTGATAAATGTGGTGACTTTGCCAAAAATCTCCCAAATGTAAGATTTGCTGTTTAGGAGAGAGAGAAAATGACAAATACTGGGCTAGCAACAATTATTTTTTATTCATCCTTTGTCGCTTGGGTTAGTCCCACTTGGCTAGTTGCCTCTTTTCAGGGAAGACCTGAGGTACTATTTATACTAATAAGAGAAATCTGAGCGGGGCATTTCCTCTAACCCTTTTGATAGCTGCCCTGTGTTTTTTTATATGCCACACAAGCTATCACCAAGTCATATAGATGGAGCCTCAGTTTAATGTCTCAACAAGAGTATGAGACATTCAGGAAAGCAGCACTGTAGTGTCAGCAACCATCTTCTTAGTGTGGGAACAGAATCTACATTCTTCTACACCAAAGGCAAGTTACTACCTGTTTTGCTAATGATACTGATACTCAAGTGTTAGGTCACTATAGAGAGAGATGCACAGTAAATATAATGAACTTGGCAAGCAGTATGTTGTTTTAACACAGCTATGCAACTTGCTTTCTAGTTAAATTTAGGCCCTGCAACTAACATGAAATAAAAGGAGTTACATCAAGAAAAAAGATGACAATTTACATGGCACTCTCTGTCTTTTAAATATCACCATTTCCTTGACTACTCTTACTTTGCGGTGACACTGTGGTTGAGATAAGTTAGAGAATGTGTATTTATTGGTATTAGAATTTCAATCCAGTGTATCTACATTCTATAGAAAGCTTTTTTTTTTGTTCCTTAGCATAGACCAACATTCCTTCTAGCAGCCAGTGTATTCTAATCCTTGTAACAGATTTTTTCAACAGTCATACTTTGATATTTTAGCCATTTGGATTTTTTTTTGGTCAGGAGTGGCAGATAAGCTATTTGGTAGAGTTAACTTTAATAGAAAAATCATGGTTGCATCAATGGATCAAATTCCGTACATGGACTGGACTGTCTTCATCTGGAGGTGAGAAGCAAATCTTATTATTATAGCTAATGGCTTGGTAGTACTTCCTTGACCAGGAGGTGGTGTTACAGTTGGTCTGCTTAATCTTTTCACATTGAGGTTTAAGAAATTGCAATTTAAATCATTCAGGTATTTTCTTTCATGGTATAATAACACGTAAAAAGAAAGACACAGTCCAACACACTATGGAAGAAAATTTATTGTAGATATACAGCTAATTAGTTTTCACTCAGTGCTTTATCAGGTACAGTAGAGAGTTGATTATCCAAACTAATTGGGACCTGGGGTAGTTCAGATAATCAAACTGTTCTGCTAAATAAACATATAATTGAACTGGATTAAAAACTTCTAAAATCTTATTTTCTTGCATGTAGGGAATACACTTTTCAACCATTCAGTAATCCCAGTGGACAATAAACAATATTTTTCACACATAAACTAGCTACAAGCTAAAAAGAACCCTGCACAATCAAATATGTGTAACGTTTACATATTAAAACCTTATGATTTTTTTCCTACCTGAAAACTTTGGAAGGCTGCATTTGGATAATTGATGTTTCAGATAATCGATGGTCAGATAATCTACTCTCTAGTTGTGATACGAATGTGATACAAAAGTGAACAAGTGATTGTCTTCTTCTGCCTCAGTATACAGAACTGAGTGAAAGGATTAATTTAGTTATTCTTTATTTTTCTATGAACCAGAACTATTTTAAAACCTGTTTATTAGTCTACGTGACTAAAATACACATTACATTTTTTTACATTTCTAGAAGTTTGATAAGACACCTGCTTATTAGTCTATGTGAATAAAGGACACCTGTTTATTACATTATTTCACATTTTTAGAAGTATGATAAGGTACTTCTTTGTTACATTAATTTATATTTTCATCAAGTGAAATTGCAGAGTCATAGAGGGTAGCAGACATGACTGCAACATTATGGGATGGGTGGCCAACATCTTTCGCCTGTTCTTGAAAGTCTTTGTTGATCCCTAAAGGTTAAGTTCCCAGGAAAAGTAGTAAACAGCTGGAGTATAACAACTGGGACTCTCAGTTGGTTGAAGCCTCATCTGCAGAGTGGATGTACTGCCCAGGACTTTCCTGATAGAGTCTCCTACCTGACCACAACAAGGCTTTCTGGTCAAAGTGTGGGCTAGGGTGAAGTCTCTTACTTTATCAGTAATATATTAACTTATTTTTTTTTTTTTACTCTTTAATATTAATGTTAATGCTTGTCTGACATAGACGTATAGCTGGTTTGATGTTAATATTAATACTTCCTGACATAGAAGTATATCTGATTTAATATTAATGTTAATGCTTGCCTGACATAGAAGTATAACTGGTTTGATATTAGTATCAATACTTGCCTGACAGAGAAGTGTAAGATTGTATTGTCTAATAAAGCTATCTTCATTGTAGTGAAAATTCTTTGTCTTGATCATTTCTGTCCTGCTAAGAAATTGTGTTTAGAGAATACATTTTTGGATTAGTCTGCAGGATTTGAGATGTTTAAAAGAAAGTTATATGTGAAAATGCATTCATTGTTTAGATCAGTATGTACAAAAGTATAAAACGCCAATTGAACTGTGGATACAGATATCCATGCTTTTGTTTAAAACTGACATATCATAATAACGTTTATAGGTTGTAGAGACAGCTGAAATGTTTCAGCCCTACTGCTTACAGTGGAACATTTTTAACAGAGATATGAAATTATCAGAACTTAATGAGAGAACATGCCAATGTTAAAGAAACATGCCATACAGGTTAGAAAGTATACGCAAACTGTTTTAGGGATTTAGCCCAGAGATGATGTTGCTATACATATGAATTCTACAAAATGTATTTGCAGATTTATTGGTTAAAGATAAAATAAATTCCAGTTCACTTGACACAGCTAAAGTGCTCAGAAAGATGTTTTGGGTGTGGCCATTTAGAAATAAAGAGTAACCATACACATGTGTGTTGTGTAAGGTATACCAGAATTAACGCTCAAGTTACACGAATACATTTTTTCAGGATTTAACAAGTGTAACAGCTCCGCACAGCTCCATAGTAACACAGAAATACATTACAATTTAAAGTTTAAAAACTGCAGCAGCTAACAGTTCAAAGTGTAACAGCTATGTATGAGGTGTGGATATGTCATTAAAGTTAACTACAAAGTTATTAAAGTATAGTAATGTAACAGTTTCTGACAGGATGCTAGAACAAGCAGAGCATGACAATGAATATATTTTTAAACATTAACATTTTTCTCTTGGTACTAGTAAGTGCAGTAGGACCTGTTGAAGTGCAGACAAGAGAGTGATGGGAACAGGGTTGTACTGAGAGTGGCATCAGCCCCTCCAATTGCAGAAGGGCCTAATGATAGACAAATTACATGTTTTTCCTGTAGAAAACTTTAACTGGGACATATCAAGCAGGACTGTGTATGCTACAGAAAATGGAAAAATAGGCAAATAGAGAAAGGAATATTTGCAAGATACACCAGGAACATGCTACATTTATACTGATTCTTGGTCAGAGGCAAATGGTTTAGTTACTTGGTTACCTAGATGGCAAAATAAGTAATTAATATATACATTCATAAAAGAGTGAGGGCAAAAGAATTATGGCAGCAAATATTTTTATCCCAAAGTGCTATTACTGTATATCACATAGATGGTCATTGTGTAACTGATTTGTTGAGAAGGGAAATTACCAAAATGTGATCGAACAATTGATTTACACCAGAATAGGGGTTCAGACACCTCTGGAATATTTTGGATGGATTTCTTCTGGTTTCAGATTAACCTTAAAAGGAATACAAATAATGAGACGTGTAAATGACACTGATTACCAAGGTGAAATTAAAGTAGCACTACTAAATAGTGATGATTCTGATCTGTTGATACAAAAGGGATATAGAATTGCTCAATTGATTATTATGCCAATATATATGGGAACTCTAACAAAAAGTACAGCTCCTATTACTTTAACTTTGAGAGGAGATAAAGGGTTTGGATCTACAAACCTGAACAATGGGGCAAAAATCTGGATCCAATCACCAGATAAACTTCCTAAGCAGACTGAGGTTATTGCAAATGAAAATATTAATACTATCTTAGTGATGAAACCAGGACAGAGACAAATCGGAATATGTGCCTGCAAATAAATGTTATTTACAAGAATAATTATGCTATTCTACTCAGATTTTCAGATTTTTTTGAAGAACATGATATTTGTTGTCTGTGTCATCAGTGTACTATGTGGAGTCGTTTTGGTCAAATCTATAACCCCCGCTGTAAGCAAAACATCACAGTGATTCAGTGGGGATGGGTTAACAGTACACAAAACAGAACACAAGGAACTTTTACCTGCCCTGCTAGACAATGATTTTCTATTGCTAATTCAACTTTTGAGGGAAACTTTAACATTTGGAGAGTGAGGAGAGGACATTTATATATTCAGTTACTGGATGAAGGACAAGTCATGATAAGAATTAAAAATGAAACAGACATAACTGCAATTGTAAATATGATCAAACATATAAAGACAAGTATCACTATTGTTAGAATGAAATGGATATTTATAATGAAATAATTAATACTTATTCTACAGGGCAAATTATGCATTTCAATGTTGCTAACTCAAAGATTCTGTGTGAGTTTTTGATTTTGCCATAAGTGTTTGGACCTTCATTTCATTCCTTCCAGTACTGGATACCACAAATAGAACAAGATTACATAAACAAGATGCATGAATTGAAACAGTGAGTATTGACCTGTGGACAATATTCCCCTGTGTATGAACCATGTTTTCTGCAGCACTCTGTCAACATATGTAAATGGACTATATTACCTCCTACTTTTGAAATGTTTGTAGAAATTGCTCCACACTTTCTATGTTTAGTAACAAATCAGCCTTTACTTTTCACTATAAGGACTCCTTTTGTTGGATGTTTAAAAAATATTACTCATTTAACTTGGTATAATAGTATTTATATATTTAAACCTGTTGATTATGTCAGCATATCTTATCATAGGTTCATCTGTTCATAGGTAGGTACTAGGCTATTGGCCCAAGGGCCTATGTAAGCCTATCCAACAAGGTTCCCTGGCTTACGCCACCCAAGAAAGTTATTTTCCTGTGCCACTGTCGAGCAGAGACACAGAAGTGATCCCCGGGGTGAATTTCCTATTTCCCATCCACTCATCAAGATTTTTCTTGAAGAGTGATAATGAAGAACTTTGCTTGACATAGATGGGTAGCCTGTTCCAGAGTATGGGAAGTCTCTGGGACAGGAATCTATTGCTCCAGCATGTCCTGTTTATTGTGGTGACAAGGTTTAGGTCCCTAGAGCATGTAGCTCAGAGGGGTTGGGATTTCTTTAGGTGTAGCATGTCCAGCAGCTCTGGGTTTGACATAGCTTTGTATGTTAGGCAGAGATCACCTCGGAGTAGGCGATATGCTATGGAGTAAAGCTGGAGTTTTTTGTGATGGTCAGTGTTGAGCATCTGTTTAAGGCCAGTAATCCTCTTTGTGAGTTACTTCTGTGGCCTTTGCAGCTGCTGCAGATGTCTTGTGAGGTATTTTCCAAAAGGGGCATTGTACTCTATAATGGGTCTAATGAGTGTCGAGTAGAGGGGAACAATGACCTCTTTTTTCCTGGATGAGAACCCTTTTATGATGAGGTGTGCCACATAGAAGGACTTCCTGACTACTGTGGCAATGTGACTATCAAAGTACAGACTACTGTCCACCTGTGTCCGAAGGTCTCCTATCACACATTCGGTGTTAAGTAGACTGCTGTCTATGTAGTAGTTCATGGATACAGAGTTTTTACCAAGGGGGATGACAATGCATTTTTTAGCATTGAGCCTGAGGCCATGGCTCTGACACCAGGCATCTGTCTCAGCGAGGCCCTTCTGTAGGATTTCCACATCATTTGGGGACTCGACTACGGCTCCTAGTTTGCAGTCATCTGCGAACTTCATTAGCCAGAGGCCTTCTGTGTTAGCCTGTACTTCAGAGAAGTAGATACCAAACAGGAGAGGTCCCCTGACTGAACCTTGTGGTACTCCACTTGTCACTGGTTTGAGGCCAGATTTGGAGTGTGCAGCTTTTACAGTGTGGGTTCTGTCAGTGAGCCATTTGGCAACCCATCTTGTGATGTAGGGATTTGTACATAGTTTAGTGAATTTAGCTATAATTCCAGAATAGGGGATGGTGTTGAAAACCTTGGCGAGGTCAAGATAGGTTGTGTGAACCACCTTACCCTTATCTACATCTTTGTTTACTGCCACAAAGAAGTCAATCAGGTTCAGGAGGCATGATCTGCATTTCACAAACTCGAACTGGGTGGGGATCCAGAGTTTGGAGGTTACCAATGTCTTTGTTTATGAGTTCCATGATGATACATTCCATGGCCTTGCAGACCAGGCTCGTCAGACTAATAGGGCGATAGTTCCCGGGATCAGTGGTGGCTCCCCCTTTGCGGAGTGGGATAACTGTTGCTGTACGCCATTCAGTGAGCACAAAGCCTGATGTGAGGCTATGATTGAACATGGTGCTTAGGTGGGGAGCCAGTTTGTTCTGAAGTTCATGTAAAATGCAGCCTGGGATGTTGTCCGGTCCCATGGATGCAGTGTTTTTGGCTTTAGAGAGTGCAGCTTTTACCTGCATAGTTGTGATTACAGGGACTCTGCATTCTTCCTGTATAGATATGGGCACTTTAAGGGGTGAGAGGTGGTAAAGTTATCACTGAACCTGTTTGACAGGATGTTGTCAATATCAGTTGGTTCTGTAATTTTCATGCTGTTCTTCTGTAACTCAGAGCAGATCTGGGTGTTGCCATTGAGATTCTTGACATAGCTATAGAATGCTTTGTGGTTGTCCTTAGAATCAGTGGTGATTTTTTTTTCATAGCTAGCTTTGGAGGATCTTATAAGGGATCTCAGCTTCTTACTGAGGCTGACCAGGGAGCTCCTCCACTCATGGGATTTTACTCTCTTTTGCAATAATTTCTTCCTTCTGTTGTACAGTTTGTTTATGCTAGGGGACCACTAGATTGGCTTCCTTTTTTGGAGGATAGCGTCTTGGTTCTGTTTGGGATAGCATGATTCATGCACTCGTGTAAGTGCTTATAGAGTGCATTTGTGTAGGATTCAGCAGTCGTAACTGTATTGTCCATCTGCATGGGTGTCATGAAGTTCACTATTTCTGTCTTAAGAAGCATGAAGTTGGCTTTTGAGAAATTTTTTACCATGGTTTCCTTAATGGGGGCGGGATGTGGATATCAAGGGTGATTAGCTTATGGTCGGATTGGACCAACAAGGAGTTGACTTCAGGTGTGGAACACCGGTCACTCATGTTGGTAATGACTAGGTCTAGGATATTGTTGCCCCTGGTGGGGGTGTGGATAAGTTGATCTAGGGCATTGGAGTTTATGAATTCCAGAAAGCATTGTGTGAAGGAGGTGGTACACGAGTAGTTTTCCCAGTTAATGGTTGGGTAGTTTAAATCACCCATTATTGGGGTGTTTGGTTGAACCCTAATATTTTACAGTACATCAAGAAAAGAGGAGTGGGAATCCTAGGGCATGCTGGGGGGTCTATAGCAAGCTACAATTTGGATTGCACTTTTGCCCAGAGTTAGTTGCACTTGGTAACCTTGGATGCATTATGCTGAGCAACTAGCCTGGAGGTGTGGATATCCTTAATGAATATGGGCACACCTCTGCCTTTGGTGTTCCAGTCCAGGTTACATGGCCGAAAAGTCAATGGAATCCAAGAATGGTTATTAAACCTAATATGATGCTGCCATTAGATTCCTTGTATAGGGTAATTAACACATCATAACAGTTACAGAAACTTCTACAAATTGTAAATCATAGCATATTGAATCATGAAATGAATAGGATAATGATGAGTAATAGATTAATTCATTTAGCAAAAGAAAATGAATTTGATAAAGCACACAGTTGGTGGGACATATTTACTGGATGGTCAAAATCAGGAACAAAATTATTAAATCGGATGATTCATCCTGTTTGATAGTTATGATGATCTTAATTCTGGAATTGTTATTTAACTTATCAGCTACATCACAAAACTGCAAAGGCATTATTGTTCTCATATAGGTGCGTCACAAGTCAAAGGACCTAATGTGATATTAATATGATAAGAAAGGCTTTTACCTTGAGTGAATGAGAGATTGACATCTGTATCAGTATAGAAAACAGAGTGAAATGGTTAGTTTAGTTATTCTTTATTATTCTATGAAACAGAACTATTTTAAAACCTGTTTATTAGTCTATGTGACTGAAAGACACTTGTTTATTACATTATTTTACATTTCTAGAAGTTTGATAAGACACCCGTTTATTAGTCTATGTGACTAAAAGACATTTGTTTATTATATTCTTTTACATTTCTAGCAGCCTGATAGGACACTTGCTTATTAGTCTACATGACTAAAAGACACCTGTTTATTACTTTATTTCACATTTTTAGAAGTTTGATAAGGTATTTGTTACATTCTTTTATATTTTTCTCAAGTGAAAATGTAGAGTCATAGGGATTGGCAGGCTTGACTGGAACATTCTGGGATGAGTCGCCAACATCTCTGGTCTGTTCTGGAAAGTCTTTGTTGATCCCTAAAGGTTAAGTTCCCAGGAAAACTGGTAAACAGCTAGAAAATGAAAACTGGGACTCTCTGTCAGTTGGTTGAAACCTCACATGTGGAGTGGCTGCACTGCCCAGGACTTTCCCATAGAGTCTCCTACCTGACTGCAATGGGGTTTCTCTGTCAATGTGTGGGCAAGGATGAAGTCTTGTACTTTATCAGTGATGTATTAAGTATTTTTTACTCTTTAATGTTAATGTTAATGCTTGCCTGACATAGAATTATAGATGGTTTGATATTAATATTAATGCTTGCCTGACATGTAAGTATAACTGGTTTGATATTAAAGTTAATGCTTTCCTGACATTGAAGTATAGCTGGTTTGATATTAATATTAATGCTTGCCTGACATAGAACTATAACTGGTTTGATGTTACTGTTAATACTTGCCTGATATAGAAGTGTAAGAGTGTATTGTCTAATAAAGCTTTGTTCATTGTACTGAAGATTCTTTGTCTTGATCATTTCTGTCCTTCTAAGAAATTGTGTTTCAGCAATACATTTTCTTGGCATTGTCAGCAGGATTTGAAATGTTTAACAGAAAGTTTCTATGTGCAAATGCATTCAGTGTTTTGATCAGTATGGACAAAAGGATAAAACTGCAATTGAACTATGGAGATAGATATCCTTGATTTTGTTTAAAACTGTGTTAAATCATGCTAAAGTTTACAGGGTGTAGAGACAGCTGAAATGTTTCAGCTCTACTGCTCACAGTGGAACGTTTTTAACAGAGATAAGAAATTATCAGAGCTTAATGAAAAACACATACCAGTGTTAAAGAAACATGGCATACAGGTTAGAAAGTATATGCAAACTCTTTTAGAAATTTTGCTTAGAGCTGATGTTGCTATACAAATGAATGCTACAAAATGTACAGTAGTGTATACAGATGGCACTTGTAAAAATGTGCATGACATTTGTGCAAATGTACAAGATTTAAAGAATTGGTCACAACAGAAACATGCATATTTATGGGTTAAAAACAAAATAAATTCCAGTTCAACTAACACAGCTAAAGTGCTCAGAAAGATGTATTGAGTGTGGCCAGTTAGAAAAGTGTAACCATACACATTTATGTTGTGTAGGGTATGCCAGAACTAACGATCAAGTTCCATGAATACATTTTGCTTAGGATTTAACAAGTGTCACAGCTCCATACAGCTCTGTACTAGCATGGAAATATGTTAGGATTTAAAGGTTAAATTTGCAGCTAACAGTTCAAAGTGTGACAGCTCTGTACTAAGTGTGGATATGTCATTAAAGTTAACTACAAAGTTATTAGTGTATTTTACTATAACAGTCTCTGACACGAATAGGCAGAGCATGACAATGAAGATATGTTTAAGCATTAAAATTTTTTCTCTTGGTACTAAAGAAGATGGGTTTAGTAAGTGCAGTAGGATGTGGGTAAGTGCAGACAGGTGGGGTGATGTCAACAGGGACATATTGAGAGTGTAATCAGCCCCCTTCAGTTGTGGAAAGCCCTAATGATAGACAAATTGCATGTTTTCCTATAGAAAACTGGGACCTATCAAGCAGCACTGTGTATACTACATAAAATGGAAAAATTGGCAAACAGAGAAAAAAATATTTGCAAGATATGCCAGGAACATGTCACATTTATACTGATTCTTGGTCAGTGGCAAATGATTTAGCTACTTGGTTACGTATATGGCAAAAAATAATATATACATTCAAAAAAATGTATTTGGGAAAAGAATTATTGCAGCAAATATTGGAAATGTTATCCCAAAGTGTTGTTACTGCATATCACATAGATGTTCATTGTGCAACTGATTTCTTGAGAAGGAAAATGACCAAAATGGAATAGACCAATTTGGCATGATGAAATGGGCTCATCAGAAATGTGGACATTTGGGAAAAAGACATGGATGGGCACAAACAAGGTGGATTTTGATTTCTATAAATGTGATTAAAACTGTTATAGCCCAATGTTCTATATGCCAGCACATACACCATAGATCAATACTACATACTGTACAAGAACATTTAGGTAGTGGTAAGTTAGCTGGACAAATCTGGCAGCTTGATTACATAGGACCATTAACTTTTAGCAAAGGATGTCAGCATGCCTGTACAGCAGTAGACACTTATTCAGGGTATCTGCTCACTTATCCATGTAAGAGAGCTATGCAGGTAAACTCTATAAGAAACATTTATTTGATTACTCTGTACTCAGGTGTTCCTTCCCAAATACAACTGATAATGGTTCACATTTTAAAGGAAACTGGTACAGGATTACAGTAAGTAGCATAATATTGCATGAGTGTTTCATATACCATATTACCCATACGTTGCGGGTTTAATAGAACAAATGAATTGATTATTAAAAGAACAATTAAAAGCATTGGGAAGTGGTTCCCTACTGAATTGGAGGGACAACTTGAATACAGCTTTACAAATCTTAAACAGTAGACCAATTAGAGAAAGTGGACTCCATTAACAAGAATGACAACTCTGTCATGACAAATCAATCCTACATAGCCACCAACACTGTTGTTTACTAGGAAATAATGGAAGATGCATTAACTCTCTTTAGGGCTGTCCAAAAAGCAGCAGGATTAGATGTGCATGCATTACACGTGCACAAGTTAAAGTCTATTTTTATTTATTTATTTTAATTTACATTTGTGACTGTGATAGTCTAACTGGATATATGTCCATTTTCAGTGGAGGCCCAGGGAGAAAAGCTCCAGATAACACAGATAGAACATAACAGATATGAGTCAAACATATTTACAAATCCTTCTAGTAGGTACCCACAATATACACAGTATGTAATAGTATACAAAAACAACAGGTTGCAGCAAGCTATTATGAGCAAGAGATGCGCACAATATTAATTTAAATAAGGCATTGCATAAGTAGTGGGTAATCAGGGTTAGTACAGAGACAAAGCCAGTGCTATTTAAAATACTGTTTGACGGCTGACTTGAAGAGACTTAAAGAAAGATCGAGGTTAGGTTAGAAGGTCTAGAGACATGCAATTTATTGAAACCAGAATAGGGGTTCAGATACCTCTGGAACATTTTGGATTGATTGCTCCTCATTCCGGAATAGCCTTGAAAGGAATACAAATAATGAGAGGTGTAATTGACACTAATTACCAAGGCGAAATTAAAGTAGTACGGATAAATAGTGGTGATTCTGATCTATTGATAAAAAATGATAGAGAATTGTTCAATTGATTATTATGCCAATATATATGGGAACTCTAACAAAAGGTACAGCTCCTATTACTTTAACTTTGAGAGGAGATAAAGGGTTTGGCTCTACAAACCTGAACAATGGGGCAAAAATCTGAATTCAATCACTGGATAAGCAGCCTGAGCAGGGTGAGGTTACTGCAACTGAAAAGGATAATACTATCTTAGTGATGAAACCAGGACAGAAAGCAATGGGAATATGTGCCTGCAATTAAATGTTATTTATGAGAATAATTAAAAATTCTTCTCTGATTTTCAGATTCTTTTGAAAAAGGTGATATTCATTGTCTGTGTCATCAGTGTACTGTGTGGAGTCTGTTTGGTCAAATCTATGACCTCCGCTATAAGAGTCATCCAGCAAAACATCACAGTGATTCAGTGGGGATGGGTTAACATTATGCAAAACAGAACACAAGGAACATTTACCTGTCCTGCTTGACAAGGATGTTCTATTGCTAATTTAACTTTTGAAGGAAACTTTAGCATATGGAGAGTGAGGAGAGAAAATGTATATATTCAGTTACCAGATGAAGAGCAAGTCATGATAAAAATTAAGAATGAAACAGACATAAAATGCTGCAATTGTAAATATGATCAAACGTATAAAGACAATTATTATTCTTGTCAGAACGGAACTAATATTTATAATGAAACAATTAATACTTATTGTACAGAGCAAATGATGCATTTCAATGTTACATGTTACTAACTCAAAGATTATGTGTGAGTTTTTGGTTTTGATATTAGTATTTGGACCTCCAATTCATTCCTTCTAGTCCTGGATAGAAGAAAATGTCATAGACTTTGACAATAAGACTCATAAATTGGAACATTGCCATGACACTATGGATGGATTGATCTGTGGATTCATCTGTATATGAACCATGATTTCTGCAGCACTGTCAACATATGTAAATGGACTATATTATCTCCTACTTTAGAAATGTTTGTAGAAATTGCTCCACAATTTCTATATTTAGTTACAAATCAGCCTTTATATTTCACTATAAAGACTCATTTTATTGGATGTTTAACAAATATTACTAAATTAACGTGGTCTAATAATACTTATGTATTTAAACCTGTTGATCATGTCAACATATCTTACCAATGGAATCCAAAAATGATTATTAAACCTAATATGATGTCATTAGATTCTGCGTATAGGGTAATTAACATATCATAACTACAAATTGTAAATCATAGCATATTGCATCATAGGTTCATAGGTTCATAGGTTCATACTAGGCTATCTGCCCTAGGGCATTTATAAGCCTAGTCAGAATGTGTTTGGCTTTCGCCACCCATTTTAAATTTATTTTGCTATGCACTTTTTCGAGGTTAGTATACTGTGCCTCTGTCTAACAGTGACACAGAAGTGATACCTGGGGTAAACCTATGATCTCCCATCCACTCATCAAGATTCCTCTTGAAGAGAGTCAATGAGGGACTCTGCCTAACCTGGACTGGGATTTTATTCCAGAGTGAAGGGAGCCTCTGGGTTATGAATCTGTCCCTCCAGCATGTCCTATTTATTTCAGTGCTGAGGTTCAAGTCTCTCGAGCGCGTAGCTCGATGGGATTTGGATTTTCTTAGGTGCAGCATGTCCATTAATTCCGGGTTGGACATGGCTTTATACGTCAGGCACAGATCGCCTCTGAACAGGCGGCATGCCACTGTGTAGAGCTGGAGTTTCTTTAACCGGGCAGCATATGGCATCTGTTTGAGCCCTTTGATCCTCTTGGTGAGGTACTTTTGGGGTCTTTCCAGTTGCTGCAGGTGTCTGGTAGGTACATCCCAAAAGGAGCATTGTACTCAATTATGGGCCTGATGAGGGATGAGTAAAGAGGCACAGTGACCTCCCCTGATCTAGATGTGAATCCCTTCATGATTAGGTGGGCTATATAAAATGTTTTTCTAACCACTTTGGCCACGTGGTTGTCAAATGAGAGATTGCTATCAACTTGGGTCCCCAGGTCCCTAATTACTTCTTCTGTACTTAATGGATTACCACCTATGTGGTAATTTGTGGGCACTTTGTTTTGCCAAAGGGATGACTATACACTTTTGGCATTTAGCTTGAGGCCATGGCTCTGGCACCAGTTGTCTGTTTCTATGAGGCCCTTTTGGAGGATGCTTGTGTCGGCTGGAGAGTCGATTATGGTGCCCAGTTTGCAGTCATCTGTGAACTTGGTCAGCCACAGTCCTTCCGTGTTGGCCTGTACCTCCGAGAAATATATACCGAACAAGAGAGGTACCAGGACTGAGCCTTGTGGGACACCACTTGTAACTGGTTTGGAGTCTGACATGGCTCCAGCAATTCTAACCATGTGGGTTCTGTCCTTGAGCCAGTTTGCAATCCATCTAGTGACATAGGGGTTTATATTTAAGCTGGTGAGCTTATCTATAATGCCCGAGTGGGGTATTGTATCGAAGGCTTTTGCGAGGTCCAGGCAGGCTGTGTGGACCACCTTCCCTCACCAATTGCCTTGGTGACTGTTTCAAAGAAATCAACCAGGTTTAAGAGGCAGGATCTGCCCTTAACAAAGCCGAACTGGGTAGGATCCAGTGTCTGTAGGTCCCCAATATCTTTATTTATGAGGTCCATGATGATCCTTTCCATAGCTTTGCAGACCAAGCTAGTCAGGCTTATGGGGCGATAGTTTCCAGGATCCGTTGAGGCACCACCTTTATGGAGAGGGACCACTGTTGCTGTACGCCACTCTTTGGGCACATATCCTGTAGTAAGGCTGAGATTGAACAGTAGTTTTATGTTTGGGTTTAGCTCTTCTTGGAGTTCATGTAGGATGCAGCCGGGACACCGTCTGGTCCCATTGATGCTGTGTTTTTGCTTTGGAGAGGCTCTTACCTGAGCATCTGAGATGTCAGGGGCAGCACTCTGCTGGGATAAATATTTGCCCTTTTGGTGGGGGAAGTTTGCGCTGAACCTGTCAGCTAGGATGTTGGCAATGTCTGTGGGTTCAGTGTATTTTTTGTCATTTTGGACTAATTCTGAGCATATCTGGGAATTACCACCCAGGTTCCTAACATAACTAAAGAAAGCCTTGTGATTATCCTTAGTGTCCTGTGCAATTTTTCTCTCGAAGCTGGATCTTAGACAACTTTATGAGTGCCCATAGTTTTTTGCTAATACTGATCAGTGATGCCTTCCCTTTTTGGGATTTTGCTCTATCATTTAGTAGCTTCCTCCTTCTATTGTATAGTTTGTTTATGGCTGGGGTCCACCAGACAGGACGTCTGCCTTTGGAGGATTGGGTCTTGGTTTTATTTGGGATCGCATGATCCATGCATTCCTGAAGGTGTTCATAGAATGCATTTATAAAGGATTCTGCGGTCTGGGCCATATTTTCCACAGGCCCGGAGGCTTTGAAGGATTCCACCTTGGTTTTGAGGAGTGTGAAATTTGCTTTAGAGAAGTTTTTCACTGTGGTTTTCTGGGCAGGGGGGTGGGGTCAGGATGTGAATATCCAGTGAGATTAGTTTATGGTCTGATCTTACCAGTGAGGGATACACTTCTGGTCTGGAGCATAGAGTCCCCATGTTGGTGATGATCAGGTCCAGTATGTTTTCCCCTCTTGTGGGAGTGGTAACAAGTTGTTCCATAGCATTTGAGTTTATAAATTCTAGGAACCTTTGGGCTAGGGTGTTGGAGCTAGAGTAATGCTCCCAGTCTATGTTTGGGTAGTTGAAGTCTCCCAATATAATCATGTTTGGAGAGACCTTCATATTTTTCAGTGTTCTCAGGAAGGCCGAGCGGGGTTCCTGGGTTTGGGAGCTTGGTCTGTAGTAGGCTATAAACTGGAAGGCAGTTTTACCCACTGTTAGTTGCACATGGATAGTCTCTGATGCTTCGTGCTTTACCGCCAAACTGGAGGTGTGGGTATCTTTGATGAATATCGATACTCCCCCTCCTTTTGTGGTTTGGTCCAAGTTTTGGGGCCGAAAAGCATGGTATGAGGTATAACCTGGTAGTGCTGGGGTGCTCTTGGGAGCCCTGAACCAGGTTTCTGTTACTGCACAGATATCGATGTTCTCCATGCTAAGGAGAGTTTCGAGTGTGTGCATCTTGAGGTTTGGACTTCTGGCATTGAGTAGCATTACTCTTAGTTTCTTATCCCTTGTGATACCTATGGAGGTGGGTTTGTCTTTTGAGCCTTGCCTAAAAAAGGCAGTATGGGGGTAGCAAGAGCCTTTGCCAATATCCGAAAGCCCAGGGGTGACAGGTGCAAGCCGTCCCTAGCGAAGCATCGTGGCTTGTCGAGCATATCATCCCAAGCTGACCGGCATTGGATCCCCTTTGAATGACACCAGTACTTAAGCCAATTGTTGAAATCATGAAATGAATATGTTAATCATGAGTAATAGATAAATGCATGTAGCAAAAAAACTGAATTTGATAAAGCACACAGTTGGTGAGACATATTTACTGGATGGTCAAAATCAGGAACAAAATTATTAAATTTATTTATTTATTTATTTATTTATTTTACATTTGTTTACCGGGATAGTCCGACTAGATACATGTGCATTTACAGAAGTTAGCAAACAATTATAAAAACAAAGTGATTATATACAATGAGTTAGTAGTGATTCCCTAGTAGGGACTCACAATTGTCATGGACAGAGAATTAAAAGCAAGAGACCGACTCAAAATTTAAATCGGATAAGTCATCCAGTTTTGATATTTATAATGTTCTTAATTCTATTAAGATTCTGGAATTGTTATTTAGCTTATCGGCTACATCGCAAAACTACAAAGGCATTATCTTTCTCATTTTTGTGAGTTAGAAGTCAAAGGACCGATTGTGAATTGAATATGATACGGAAGGCTTTTACCTTGAGTGAATGAGAGATTGACATCTACCTCAGTATAGAGATATGAGTGAAATGGTTAATTTAGTTATTTTTTCTCTATGAAGCAGAACTATTTTAAAACCTGTTTATTAGTTGATGTGACTAAAAGACACCTGTTTATTACATTTTTTCAAATTTTTAGGAGTCTGATAAGGTACTTGTTTGTTACATTATTTTATATTAGGTTCATCATTATATTTTATATTAGGTTCCCATCCACCCTCCCTGTTTTTGTGTTGGTGTTAATCTTGGTGGCTTTGAAACTGCCCGCCCCTCTTGTAAATTTGCACTTGGATACTCCTCCTGGGCCCATCTCATTTGCTCACTCAAAAAAAAAAAAAGTACCTGCTTTTACTGTATTTCTGTTTCTTTCTACTTTATTTTGCTTTTGCGTCATCTTAAAAGTACACAATTGTATTTATTACTGCTTGGTGTAACTCACTCTAAGCCTTTTAGTTTAAGCACTTGGGCTTCAGACCAGCTGTTTTACATTAAGAAGATTTGTGCTCTGCACTGTAGTGGCAGGGCAGGTAGCTTACATCCTTCTAAATTGGGAACTGCTGATTGAGAGCTCAGTGTTTGTTATTCTAAAAGTGTATTAATTCTGGTTTAAGCGCTTGGGCTTCAGGCCAGTTATTTTACATTAAGAGGGTTCATGGTCTGCACTCTTGTGGGAGGAGAAGCTGGACTCTGCCCTTCTGAGCTGGGAATTTCTGGTTAAAGGCTTATAGTGCCTGCATATTTGAACTGCTTCTTATTAAATTGGTACACCTTGTTTGCTGTAGCATAGACTAGATCCAGGCCTGCTGAATCTAGCTTTGTTTGTATAACTTGAGCACTAATCCAGGCATTCTTTAAAGTATTCAATTGTATTTATTACTGCTTGGTAGTAACTTGATTAAAGTGTAGCTATCATTCTAAGTCTTTTGGATTAAGCACATGGGGTCAGACCAGTTGTTTTACATTAGGAAGGTTTGTGGCCTGCACTGTGGTGGCAGGACAGGTAGCTTACATCCTTCTAAGTTGGGAACTGCTGACTGAGGGGTCAGTGTCTGTTATTCTAAAAGTGTATTAGTTCTGGTTTAAGCACTTGGGCTTCAGACCAGTTATTTTACATTAAGAAGGTTTGTGGTCTGCACTCTTGTGGGAGGAGAGGCTGGGCTCTGCCCTTCTGAGCTGGGAATTTCTGGTTGAAGGCTTATAGTGCCTGTATATTTGAACTGTTTCTTACTGAAATTGGTACACCTTGTTTGCTGTAGCATAGACTAGATCCAGGCCTGCTGAATCTAGCTTTGTTTGTATGCTTGTTTGCTTGTTATTTCCCTGAAACGCAAATTCCACCTAAAACGTGGCTTTTCAGCGCTTCTGTGGATCCCTAGTGACATCTGCATTGTTTACTGTACTTATTTCCTTGTTTCACTTGAAAGAAAGTTACTGTTTGTCATTTTTTGCATTTAAGTTACCTGTAACACATTGCATTTAAGTTACCTGGCACTTGCTCACTAAAGCAATTATATAAGTCAGCACAAAAAAATTAAAAGCACTACACCCTCACAAACTCCCCTTGAGTACCTTGTTCCCCATTGGCCATTTTTTTTTTCAATTATAAATGAATTCCCAATACTATTCTAGCATGTCCCAAGGTCAGTTGTCAATCTCCTCTCCTGTCCAGCTGGTGAATCTGGGAATCGAGGCAATGTTACAACTGCCTCATGTACACAGACAACCCTCTCCTCCTCCCAACAAATTCCAACACATATGAGAAATGCAACTATATAGCCAAACTGGAGGCTAAGCTCTCTCAACTCAGTACTGGCAAAACCTGTCAGGAGGAGAAGGAAACCACACTCACTACAATTCCAGTCTCACATAGACCTACCACGACAGCAAACCAAACACATAAACACACAAAAACATACTCGGAGGCTCTAAATAAAAATCTGCCTAAGCAGCAGAGACCTCCAAAGCAGACACCCAAGCAACCGCTACCCCAAAACAAAACACATGCAACACATAGCTCACAAAGCCAGTGTGCCGAACAGTCACAGCCCTTAAGGCTAAACAACACACCTGATACACTTGTAATAGGTGACTCTATTGTCAGGCACACTGACGTCCCGCTCACCAGGCTGAACAAGGAGAAGGTCATGGTGAGCTGCCTGTCGGGCGCTAGGATCCACAACATAGCACAAGCACTCAGGTCACTCCAAGGCAAGTACAAATATGACTCAGTCATTGTCCATGCTGGTGTGAATGACCTGAGATGTACCTCCCTGGACTACATGAAAAGAGACATAGAGGAGCTCTCTGAGCATGTGGCCCAGGCCGGTATGACCCTGACCTTGAGTAGCATCTTACCCTCACCAAGAATGATGCCACAATATGAAGACAAGATGATCAACTTCAACAATTGGCTTAAGTATTGGTGTCATTCAAAGGGGATCCAATGCCTGTCAGCCTGGGATGACATGCTCGACAAGCCACGATGCTTCGCTAGGGACGGCTTGCACCTGTCACCCCTAGGCTTTCGGATATTGGCAAAGGCTCTTCCTACCCCCATAGTGCCTTTTTTAGGCAAGGCTCAAAAGACAAACCCACCTCCATAGGTATCACAAGGGATAAGAAGCTAAGAGTAATGCTACTCAATGCCAGAAGTCTAAACCTCAAGATGCATGCACTCGAAACTCTCCTTAGCATGGAGAACATCGATATTTGTGCAGCAACAGAAACCTGGTTCAAGGCTCCCGAGAGCACCCCAGCACTACCAGGTTATACTTCATACCATGCTTTTCAGCCCCAAAACTTGGACCGAACCAGAAAAGGAGGGGGAGTATCAATATTCGTCAAAGATAACCACACCTACAGGTTGGTGGCACAGCACGAAGCATCAGAGACTATCCATGTGCAACTAACAGTGGGTAAAACTGCCTTCCAGTTTATAGCCTGCTACAGACCACCCTTCCAAACTCAGGAGCCCCACTCAGCCTTCCTGAGAACACTGGAAAATATGAAGGTCTCTCAAAACACCATTATATTGGGCGACTTCAACTACCCAAACATAGACTGGGAGCATTACTCTAGCTCCAATACCCTAGCTCAAAGGTTCCTAGAATTTATAAACTCAAATGCTATTGAACAACTTGTTACCACACCTACAAGAGGGGAAAACATACTGGACCTGATCATCACCAACATGGGGACTCCATGCTCCAGACCAGAAGTGTATCCCTCACTGATAAGATCAGACCATAAACTAATCTCACTGGATATTCACATCCCGACCCCACCCCCTGCCCAGAAAACCACAGTGAAAAGCTTCTCTCAAGCAAATTTCACACTCCTCAAAACCAAGGTGGAATCCTTCAAAGCCCCCGGTCCTGAGGAAAATACGGCCCAGACCGCAGAATCCTTTATAAACACATTCTATGAACACCTTCAGGAATGCATGGATCATGCAATCCCAAATAAAACCAAGACCCAATCCTCCAAAGGCAGATGTCTTGTCTGGTGGACCCCAGCCATAAACAAACTATACACTAGAAGGAGGAAGCTACTACATGATAGAGCAAAATCCCAAAAAGGGAAGGCATCTCTGATCAGTGTTAGCAAAAAACTATGGGCACTCATAAAATCATCTAAGGCCAGCTTCGAGAGAAAAATTGCACAGGACACTAAGGATAATCACAAGGCTTTCTTTAGTTATGTTAGGAACCTGGGTGGGAATTCCCAGATATGCTCAGAATTAGTCCAAAATGACAAAAAATACACCGAACCCACAGACATTGCCAACATCCTAGCTGACAGGTTCAGTGCAAACTCCCCCCTCCCCACCAAAAGGGCAAATATCTATCCCAGCAGAGTGCTGCCCCCCTGACATTTCAGATGCTCAGGTAAGAGCCACCCTCTCCAAAGGAAAAAACACAGCATCAATGGGACCAGACGGTGTCCCGGGCTGCATCCTACATGAACTCCAAGAAGAGCTAAACCCAAACATAAAACTACTGTTCAATCTCAGCCTTACCACAGGATATGTACCCAAAGAGTGGCGTACAGCAACAGTGGTCCCTCTCCACAAAGGTGGTGCCTCAATGGATCCTGGAAACTATCACGCCATAAGCCTGACTAGCTTGGTCTGCAAAACTATGGAAAGGATCATCATGGACCTCATAAAAAAAGATATTGGGGACCTGCAGACACTGGATCCTACCCAGTTCGGCTTTGTTAAGGGCAGATCCTGCCTCTTAAACCTGGTCGATTTCTTTGAAACAGTCACGAAGGCCATTGACGAGGGGAAGGTGGTCCACACAGCCTACCTGGACCTTGCAAAACCTTCGATACAATACCCCACTCGGGCATTATAGATAAGCTCACCAGCTTAAATATAAACCCCTATGTCACTAGATGGGTTGCAAACTGGCTCAAGGACAGAATCCACATGGTTAGAATTGCTGGAGCCATGTCAGACTCCAAACAAGTTACAAGTGGCATCCCACAAGGCTCAGTCCTGGGACCTCTCCTGTTCGGTATATATTTCTCGGAGGTACAGGCCAACACGGAAGGACTGTGGCTGACCAAGTTCGCAAATGACTGCAAACTGGGCGCTATAATCGACTCTCCAGCCAACACAAGCATCCTCCAAAAGGGCCTCATAGAAACAGACAACTGGTGCCAGAGCTAAACACCAAAAAGTGTATAATCATGTCCTTTGGCAAAAACAAAGTGCCCACAAATTACCACATAGGTGGTAATCCATTAAGTATGGAAGAAGTAATTAGGGACCTGGGGACCCAAGTTGATAGCAATCTCTCATTTGACAACCACGTGGCCAAAGTGGTTAGAAAAACATTTTATATAGCCCACCTAATCATGAAGGGATTCATATCTAGATCAGGGGAGGTCATCGTGCCTCTTTACTCATCCCTCTTCAGGCCCATAATTGAGTACAATGCCCCTTTTGGGATGTACCTTACCAGACACCTGCAGTAACTGGAAAGACCCCAAAAGTACCTCAGCAAGAGGATCAAAGGGCTCAAACAGATGCCATATGCTGCCCGGTTAAAGAAACTCCAGCTCTACTCAGTGACATACCACCTGCTCAGAGGCGATCTGTGCCTGACGTATAAAGCCATGTCCAACCCGGAATTAATGAACATGCTGCACCTCAGAAAATCCAAATCCCATTGAGCTATGCGCTTGAGAGACTTGAACCTCAGCACTGAAATAAATAGGACATGCTGGAGGGATAGATTCATAACCCAGAGGCTCCTTTCACTCTGGAATAAAATCCCAGTCCAGGTTAGGCAGAGTCCCTCATTGACTCTCTTCAAGAGGAATCTTGATGAGTGGATGGGGGATCGTAGGTTTACCCCGGTATCACTTCTGTGTCACTGTTAGACAGAGGCACAGTATACTAACCTCGAAAAAGGGCATAGCAAAATTAATTTAAAATGGGTGGCGAAAGCCAAACACACACTGGCTAGGTTTATAAATGCCCTAGGGCAGATAGCCTAGTATGAACCTATGAATCTATGAACCTATATTTTTCTCAAGTGAAATTGCAGAGTCATAGGGTTTGGAGGTTTGACTGGAACATTCTGGGATGGATCACCATCTCTGGTCTGTTCTGGAAAGTCTTTGTTGATCCCTAAAGGTTAAGTTTTCAGGAAAACTGGTAAACAGCTAGGGAATAAAATTGGGATTCTGTCAGTTACTTAAAACATCACCTGTGGAGTGGATGCACTGCCCAGGACTTTCCCATAGAGTTTCCTACCTGACTGCAACGGGACTTCCCTGTCAAAGTGTGGGCGAGGATGAAGTTTCTTACTTTATCAGTGATGTATTAAGTTTTTTTTTACTCTTTAATATTAATATTAATGCTTGCCTGACACAGAAGTATAACTGGTTTGATATTAATAGTAATACTTGCTTGACGTAAATGTATAGCTTGTTTGACATTAATATTAACTCTTGCCTGACAAAGAAGTATACATTTTTTGATATTAATATTAATGTTTGCCTGACTTAGAAGTATAACTGTTTTGATATTACTGTTAATGCCTACCTGATACAGAAGTGTAAGAGTGTATTGTCTAATAAAGCTTTGTTCATTGTAGTGAATATTCTTTGTCTTTATCATTTCTGTCCTGCTAAGAAATTGTGTTTAGGCAAAACACTACTGTAGTTATAACAATGCAAAACATCTCATCTTAAAATAAAGAAAGAAACAGTTGCGCTCTTCACATCAATTCAATTGCCATTTAAAAACAAATATATCTCATATAAATATATCATAAATAACACTAATTAATGTCTTAATCCCCTTTGCCTAAAATTATTTTTGTGACAAAAAAATCATTGAACCCAGGATGATAATATGCTTCCAATTGCAAAATCCATTTTAGTTTAACTGCTTCAGAATTATTCATTAAATCTCTTCCTCTAATAATTAGATGAATTATTTCCAAAACTTGAAATCTGAAATTATGTTTGATACCCTTTTCAATAACGTGCCTGCCTAGGGCATTGCTAATTTTCTGTTTATTATAGCTGCTGTATGGTCATAGGTGCATTCTTTAAATGTCAGATCTGTTTTTCTAACATTACCCAGCTTAGAGCTATTGTTTGTGTTGAAAATTTCCATTGGATTAATATGCATCCAACAAAATCAGGTCAACTGCTTTCACTTGTAGCAGATATATCACTCAACAAAAGTGCAGTTTTCAGATTAAAATATCGTTCTAATGATTTGTGTGAGTTAATCATTCTTATCTTGTCAGGCATATAAAGTGAGTGTATTTCAGTCACCCAACTATTTGTCCAAGATAAAGGCAGTTGTGCTGTACTGGACAACTTTGATCTATATTTTTGATTTATTTTATGTTTCTGGACTCTGAAAATGTTAGAGTTCCATCATTGTTTGGTTTTCAGATCTGTCAGCTTTGTGATATGATTGGTCTATCTGCTGAGTTTTTATTATTCTGGTAGCTACTTATAACATGATCCACAGTTTGAGATTATTTCCAGAACAGCTCCAGAATTTAGTTTCAGCTTCTTGCTTTATATGTAATCCTCCACTTTTGGTGGCGTGAGGAGGGTAGGCTTAATCACTAAGTCTTCTGATTAGTTCTGGCATGATTTTATGATTGTTTACCAGCCTTTGAGTGGTCTTTTAGCCCGCTATACAAATACTAATTGTCGTTGTAATTGCTATTGTTAGTACTGTTTTCTCTGTAGCTGAGTTCATTGACAGTCTAGCATCAAGGCATTATACTCTTCTGATGCTTTTCTTAGCTTTGTTTTGACTCATGATTCAGGGATTCTTCATGAAATGTAGAATGATTTACAGTTGCCTGGGCTCGTTTGGAATTTTGTTTAGCTAGAACTTACTTTTGGTGATTTCAGTGGATAACAGCTGATCATGTTGAACAGCTGAAAGTTTGGAGTTTACTTACTACTTTTTTAACTCCATTTTCCATCATTCTTCAGACCCTGTTTTTTACAGTTTATTTGGAGCCATCCTTGGACTTTTCATCTTTTCTCTTTTTTTATTTGTGGTTAGTTGTTAACATTTTTATGATTGCCATTACTTTTTCAGCCTTATATATAAAACATTTTGTTATTCACTATCAATTTGTTTTATTTGCATTTACTGATCAGTGTGCAACTGCTTAATAATTTAGCATTTATATTCATATTCTTTACTTTGGTTATTAAGTATGCACAGAATATATATGAAATGAAGGTGACGTTGAATTGTAGTTATTTACAATAAAATTATGAAACTTAAAAAAAAAATAGATTGTGATGCCCCTGCACTGGCCCAGTAATCAAGGAGACTCAGTCCTCACCACTAGCACCAGTGAGGGACATGCACATTAAGAAGATTACAAGTGCACACACAGTAAAGTACAATTTATCTTAAGAGCACACAGAGATCACAGTCAGTCAGGGGCTGGTTTCTCTCTCTTTCTCCAGATCCCCAATAAGACTCCCCAATAGCACAGCTATAGGGTTAAGATTTCAGCTGAATGGTCAAGCCAAAACCTCCGTCACCCTCTCTGTCCAACCAGTGCTTCGTGTCAATGCCCAAGTAGCAGACACACACATACTTTGAGATTTGATACACATATATATATATATATATATATATATATATAAATATATATATATATATATATATATATATATATATATATATATATATATATACACACACACACACACACATATATATATATATATATATATATCTATCTATACACACACACACACACACATATATATATATATATATATATATATATATATATATATATATATATATATATATACATACACAAACACACAGACACTCCTGGGGAAGGCTGGCACACATTTAATAGCTATGTCCCCTTCTGCCCAGACTATAAGATAGTTATCAATGCCATTAAACACTACTTATCAGCTACTATAAGGCCCTTGCAAAGGGTGTCCAATCCTACTGTGTAATGTTACTATTATCCAAATGGTAAGTGTGACTAAGAGCCAGGCTATTTAGGATTGGTCTGTACAGTGTCACCAAGTGCATATGAAAGGACTCTAAGAGCTTAAATATGTTTCACAAATATCAGCACAAAGACAGGCTTAAATATATTTAATAATAAATAATTAAAGAACAAGACAATACTCAAACAACACAGTTCCTTCAGAATTCAGAAAAATGGGAAATATTTTAAAAAACATTGCAGGACAATCTCAAATAAATACAGAAGACACCTAAACCTAATCTTTACTATATTACCATCTATATCTAAGAGAAATTACTTTTCCCTAGTTACTATTAGCAAGACAGATGGTGCTGATGATGGATGTTTCTAGGTCCAAGACAAGATACAAAATTACCAGTCTTTCTCTGGGAAAGTTCTTAAGTTTATATCAACTATTACTGCTGGGTTAGTTTGGATGACATCACTTTTTGTCACCTGACTTTAGTTCTCAAGCTACTCCCATTGTCAGAAAGTACAAGCATTTTAGCACCTCTCTGTGAAAAATACATATCTTTCAGAACTGAGCAGTTGCTAAGAAGTCATAGAGCAATAAAAACACTTTACATTTTAAACATAGCAATCACTTTTCTCTAAGACAATGGAAAAAACTTCTAGCTCTACGTATCCTGTCTCCTTGCTGCATTAGCTAACTTTTATAGCTATCATAAAACACTTTTAATTTCAACTTATTTTCTTGAAGTTTTGCAAGTTAACTCTGTATGTTCCAGCTTCTACTATTAAAACATACATTTGCACAGGTATATAGTTTATATACATTTTTGTTCTTTTCCGGTAGGGTACACTATAGCTACATTTTTGAAGCTCAATACATAACATACATTTCTGTACAAATCATGTCAATATTCACAAGTGACTTATGATTTTCCACAAAATTCCAGATAGCTGGGCTGGCAGTGTCACAATTCTCCCCACGCAAAAAAAAAAAAAAAGCTCAAGTTAGTTTTTAGTGACCCTTGAGAAACATTGCTTGAGAGGGTTGAGCCTATCTGTGAATACCGTACCCCATTCCCTGTCTTGAGAACCCATCTGTGTTGGCATTGCTAACCCCACTGTGGTGCTGCACTGTCATATCATATCATATGCTTGCAACCCTAGGCTACACCTTAGTAACTTGGCATTTTGCTGGCTGGCTTGCTGTAGCCATGTTAAGGGATTGTGGTCTGTAACCACAATGAATGTCCTTCCATACAGATAAGACTGAAATTTCTGCAGTGCCCTCACTATGGCTAGGCATTTCTTTTCTACAGATGCATAGCATTCCTTCCTGGGTTGCAGCCTATGACTGAGATATATCACTTGGTGCTCTTCTCCCTCTGAGGAAACCTGGCTAAGTACAGCCCCCACCCCATGGTTTGAAGCATCTACTCACACAACAAATTCTTTGCTGTAATCTGGACTGGCTAACAAAGGGGTCCTCCCAAAGCCCCTTTAAGCTTCTGGAATGCCTACTCATATGCTGGGGTCCACACTACCTTATCTGGCCTGTTTTTCCTTGTAAGCTCTGTGAGGCGAGCAGCTATGGTACTATAATTGGGGGACAAACTTTCTGTAGTACCCTGCTGTCCCTAAAAATGCCCTAACCTGCTTTTTAGTAACAGGGGCAGGCCATACCTGAATGGTTTTAACTTTGGCAGATTCTAGTCTGATCTTAGCACTCTTCACTCTATGCCCCAGGTACGAGACTTCTGCCATACCCACTTGACATTTGCCGGGCTTAATGGTCAACCCTGCCCTCGGTAGTCTGCACGGCACCTTCTTAACATGCTGAAGGTGCTCTTGCCAAGAATGCCTGTAGATGGTAATATCATCTAGGTAAGCAATGGCAAAATCTCCTGCTCCTGCTAGGATACAATATATCAGCCTCTGGAAAGTTGCTGGGGCATTTTTTATCTCAAAGGGCATCTTCATGAACCCATACAAGCAAAAAGGCATCACAAAGGCTGATCTCTCTGTAACACTGGGAGTCAAGAGCACCTGCCAGTAACCCTTGGTAAGATCAATGGTGGTAGGATATTTAGCCCCACCCTGCTGCTTTAGGGCTTCATCTGTCCTAGGCATCGGATAAGCATCTGACTCTGAGTGACTATTTAATTTACTGACGTCCACACAGAACCTGGTGCTCCCATCCTTCTTTGGTACCAGCACCACTGAGAAGGCCTAGCAACTGCTGGACTCCTGAATTACCCCTAGGTCCAACATTTCCTATATTGCCTCCCTCACAGACTGTTTGACTCTCTCAGGTACCCTATAAGGGGCCTGTTTAATGGGCCTTTGAGGTCCTGTATCCACATGGTGCTGCACCAGGTGGGTGCACCTTGGTTTCCCAGTGAGCATGCCCTCAGACTCCTGCAGCACTGCTCAGATTTCTCAAACCTGGGTAGAGGAAAGCTGCTGGGACATTGCTACCCCTTCTACTGAGGTGTCAGTCTGAGCCTCACTGAGGAGATCAGTCACAAGATCCCCCTCAGACTTCTTCCACCACCCACTGCAAATACTCTGCACAAGGGCCTCCCTATCATGGTATGGTTTTTATCAAGTTAACATGGTATAATTTGTGCCCCTGCCTCCTGCCTAGCGGCTCTACTATGTAATTAACATCACTGATCTTCTTTACCACCTTGTAGGGTCCCTGCCAAGCTGCTTGCAGCTTGTTGTGTCTGACAGGAATGAGAACCATTACCTGCTTCCCTACATCATACTTTATAGCTCAAGCATTCCTGTCATACCAGACCTTTTTCTGCTGTTGGGCTTCTGCCAAGTTTTCCTGGGCCAAGCCCATGAGTTCCATAAGCCTTGTCCTGAGATTTAGGACATATGCCACAACATATTCCTCGTGGAATTCATACTCACCCTACCACTCATCTCAAATCAAATCTAGAGGTCCCCTCACCCTATGCCCATACAGCAACTCAAAGGGTGAAAAACCTGTGAATTCCTGGAGCACCTCTATGTAAGCAAACAACGGATGAGGCAAATATTTCTCCCACTCCCTCTTAAACTGGTCTGCAAATGCCTGTAATATGGACTTGACTGTAGAGTTTTACCTCTCAACAAGACCATTAGGCTGGGGGTGATAGTGGGTGCTTCATCCCACAGTGCTTCAACAGACAAGCCAGCAGGTCTGACATGAAATTGGCACCTCTGTCAGTCAGTATTTCATTTGGAAAACCTACCCTGCTGAAAATCTCTAGCAGATCATTTGCAACCTTTGCTGCCTCAATGGAGGACAGAGCCACCACTTCAAGGCATCTGGTAGCATAATCTACTACCACTAGGATATACATTTTCCCTGTGGAACCTGGGGTACTGAGAGGTCACACAATATCCATAGCTACCCTCTAAAATGGCTCCTCAATCACAGACAAAGGCATCAAAGGAGCTTTCACCTTGTCTCCTGCCTTGCCTACCTTTTGGCACTGCTCACAAGTCCTGCAGTACACTGTTAAAGCTCTGGAAATCCCAGGCCAATAAACGCTCTGCATAATATATCTCTTTGTGTGTCTTATGCCCATATGACCTGCAAAGGGAATATCATGGGCTATGGCTAGAAGTGCCAGATTGTAGTCTCTTGGCACCACCAATGGCTGTATTCTCTCACCCTCTAGCCCTCTCTCTGGAGTCCACTCTCTACACAGTAACCCTTTGTCCCAGCATACAGATTCCCCCTTCTCTTGATAATCATGCCTTGCAATGTAGGGTCTGATCAACTCTCCCTTTGTAATCCTTCCCAGCTCCCCTTCCACAGGAAGTCTAGCATCCTCTGACAGCAGTGCCTCATTGTCAGCTTGGGTACTACTACTCACCTCTGGCTTTGTAGCCACTCTGTCCAAGGGATCATTAGTACCCACAAGCAGCTGTGGCTCACCTTCAGTCTCACTGCTACAGGGTAGCTCCTTTGCTGAAGTAACCACCTCACCAGTCCTGGCTGCAAGTGTGTGGCTTGTATGGGTCTACTCCATGCTACCAGACACACATGCTTGTCTCCATGCCTGACTGTGTGTAACTGCATGCACACACGGTATTGCATTATTAAAATCATTCCCTGGCAGGACATCTGCAGGGATATCCTCAAACACACCTACTTGCTGACTTCCCTTTTCACCATTCTAGTCAAGGTGCAGCCTAGCCAAAGGTATTTGGAATGGGGTCCCTCCTAAAGCTCTGACTGGTGTAGACTGTCCAAGCAAGTAGTGTTCCTCTGTAACCATTGCTGGCTTCACAATGGTTAGGTCAGAGGCTGTGTCTCTCTTAACCATGGCCTCTTTCCCATTCACCAAGATAGGATATAACCTGTTGTGGTAGTTTGGTACTCCTGTTGTCTCGAGACAACCTACTGTTGGCATTTTGTCATTCTCACTTACTGTCTCTCCCACCAAAATTCTTCACCTTGCCTCCATGGACATCTATATGCTACATGGCCCCACTGGTTGCATTTAAAGCATTTAACCCTTGGTCTTGGATGTGTACCTGGACTATTGGCTTCCTCTGCTACTTGCAGACTCTGTTGGGGCAGTCTGGGCTGCCTACCATGGTTTCCCTTAGAACCATGAGCAGCACTGGGTGTCCCTATCCTGTGCAGTGATGGTCTGCTTGCTAGGTATAGGTCTCCCTTCTTCTCCAACTCATCTGCAGTAGTGCATTGTCTATCAGCTAACCAGATTCTCATGTCCTCAGGCAAAGTGCTAAGGGCTTGTTCCCTCACCAAAAGGTCTGCCAGTCCTTCAAAAGTGGTGACCTGACATCCGCTCACGCACCTATGAAAATAAGTGCTTAGTTCAGCAACATATTCACACACACTTTCATCTGCCTTGCATTTATGCTCACAAAACTTTTTCCTATAAGTCTCAGGTGTTAACTTAAAACATTCTAGCTGACAGTTTTTTTACAATATTCTAATTTAAACAATCAGTATCATACAGTTTAGAAATGGTAGTTACAGCTTTACCATGGGGTAAAGGGGTTAGGAACCATACCCAGAGTCCTTGGTCAACATTATACTGTTTATAGGGTGTATATTAGAACATCGAGGTTTCAGACCTTCGAATGTTCTAATATCGAACCCTATGCAGCAAAAGCTTAAAATATCGAAGCAACAGAAAACCAAATTTTTTCCTAGGGAAAGAATTTGGTTGTCCGTTTCTGTTGCTTCAGTATTTTCAGCGCTGTGGTGGAAAGTTATGGGTCGGGTTCAGGTAAGTGTGTGATTGTGTGGACGTGAGGGTTAGGGTGGATTAGGTGAGTTAGGGTTAGGTATGTGTGCGATTGTGTGGATGTGAAGGTTAGGGGGGGTTAGGTGAGTTAGGGTTAGGGAGCGGGTGAGGTGAGTGTGTGATAGTGATGGACCTTAGAGTTAGGGTATGGGTTAAGGTAAGTGGATAGTTAGTGGTGCGTGTATAGTTTAGTGTAGGGTTAGGTGTAAGAATTTAGGTGTATGTGTGTGGATTGCTGTTTGTTTGGTGTGCTTGTGTTGTGTGATTTTTTTACCTTAGGAAAAATTCACTGTTCTGACAGTTCAAAATTGTAAGCTTTCGCTTACATACGGTTGATTAATCACTGTTCGCTTTTTTAAGGAGTCTGTGATCTAATATAGACTCTGTTTATATACCCTTTCAAACATATGAATGAAACTATCAAAATTATCCCCCTCTGTAAATTGTGGAAGAAATTTACTGATCTTTGTTGCTTCTGCGGTTTGGGTACTCCCTTCCTCATTACCTCCATGACTCTGGCGAAGAGTCAGCATCTCCTTTTCATGTTGCCTCTGCCTCTCATTTTTCTCATCTTTCAGGCACCGCCGTTTCTCATTTTCCTTGGCCTCCAAGCATCTCAAGCTCTCTGCTGCCTCTATTTCCAAACGCTTGGCCTCTAGCTCAAATCTATTTAACTCCAGATGAATATTTAAATCCTCTGTGGAAAGGTTGAGCTGTACATTTTCTGAGTTGTACATCTCCATACCCAGTCTAATTGTCCTCCTGGTTGCTATTATGTGATGTATCTGTGACTAAAGCTGCAATCATGTCTGCTTTAGTTAGTTGACATGCACCAGTCCTTTAGTCTGGCACATCTCAGCCAACTGGCTCCTTGCCAGCGTCCAGCTTGTCATACTCCTCTGCTGACATGTTTGCCTGCTCTCCCTGACTAACTAAGCTAACAAAAAAAAATAAAACAATTGTGAGATGAAGTCTGAATGTTCACTACATGGCTGACTGAGAGTACAAACACCTTCACTGACCACTGTACACATGCTACAGGAATTCAATATCCACACCACTACAAGCCAATTAATATGTGACATGGCTATCTGACCACAGTCAACCAATTAATATGTGCTGTGGATATACCACAACTGCTAACCAATTAAAATGTGATGCCCCTGCAATGGCCCAGTAATAAAGGAACCTCAATCCTCAACACTAGCACCAGTGACAGACGTACACATTGGGAGGATTACAAGTACACACTCACAGAAAAGTACAATTTCCATTAAGAGCACACAGAGATCACAGCCAGTATGGGGCTGGTTTCTCCCTCTTTCTCCAGATCCCCAATAAGACTCTCCACTCTGGCACAGCTATAGGGTTAAGATTGAGTTCAGTTGAGTGGTAAAGCCGAAACCTCCAGCACTCTCTCTGTCCAACCAGTGCTTCATGTCCCTGCCCAAGTAGCTGACACACACACACACTTTGTGATTTCATTTATATATAAACACACTGACACTCCTGGGGAAGGCTGGGACAGGTTTACTGGTTATGTCCCCTTCTGTCCAGGCTATAAGATAGTTATCACTGCCAATAACCACTACTTATCAGCTACTAAAAGGCCCTTAAAAAGGGTGTCCGATCCTGCTGTGTAATGTTACTATTATCCAAATGGTAAGTGTGACCAAGAGCCAAACTATTTAGGAGTGGCCTGTACAGTGTCACCAAATATATATGCAAGTACACTAAGAGCTTAAATATATCTCACAAATATCAGCCACAAAGATAGATTTAAATATATTTAATAATAAATAATAAAAGAACAAGACAATACTCAAACAGTGCAGTTCCTTCAGAGTTCAGAATCACAGGAAATATTTTAAAACAGCATTGCAGGACAGTCTCTAATAAATACTGAAAACATCTAAACTAATAATTACTATATTCCTGTCTATAGCTAAGAGAAATTACTTTTCCCTAGTTACTTACTATCAGTAAGGCAAGTGCAGATGGTGCTGATGATGGATGTTTCTGGGTCCAAGACAAGATGAAAAATGCCCAGTCTTTATCAGGGAGAGTTCTTAAGTTAATATCAGCTATTACTCCCTGGTTAGCTTGGATGACATCACATTTTGTCACCTGACTTTAGTTCCCAAGCTACCCCTATTGTCAGAAAGTACAAGCATTTTTAGCACCTCTCTGTGAAAAATGCATATCTTCCAGAACTGTGCAGCTGCTAGGAAGTCATAGAGCAATAAACACTTTACATTTTAAACCAAGACTCAGGATTATAATGAGGCAACCAGGCTTTTGGCTAAAAAATTCAAATAGCATATATTCTTCAAACAGAAGGATTTATCGAAGTAACAACAAGTCCAGTCTGTGTAAAATTCACAACTCACAGTTCATTTATTTGAGTGACATAAAAACGGTAAGCGCTTTCACTAGATAGCTTCCTCAGACCTTCAAGAACAAACACACCTTTCCTTTCCTTATATACTACCTTCAAATATTTCAAAATGTGGCATTACCAATCAGAACACTTCTTACATGGTCATGTGTCTAATTTAAATATTTATACAAAAATGCAAAAATAAAAGCAAAGGTAAAAATGCAGAAGTAAAATGATAAAAACACAGTAACAACTTGCTCAATATAAAATGTATAAAAGTTATACAGCACAAATATAGCGCATATAGCATGCACTGATTTATACAGAAATAAAATAATAAATGCAGAGCAACAGCTTGCTCAAAACACAGCTATAACACATATAACTTGCACTGACTTATAATATAGCCATAATACAACAATAGAGGTCAGAAATCAAATAATGTGAGTTTCTGACTTCACTTTTTCATCTTCCTGTTCTTTAGGTAAGGTTTAATAGAGGCTCTTTCATTGAGTCCTCTTCCTTTGTCTGCTCTAAAGGCTATTATCCATCATGCCTCTCTATTTTCAGTAAAATTTCTGATGTCACCTTCTCTAATACTTGGTACAATAACCTCTATAACTCTGAATTTAAATTTGTGTGTCTCCCCTTCTTGCATAACATGTTTGGACAGAACATTATGCTCACCTTTAGTACGAATATTATAAAGATGTTCCCTTATATGATCTTTAAAAACTCTGTTGGTTTTACCAACATAGAATAAGTGGCAACATTGGCAATCTGCTAAGTAGACCACATGAGATGTCAAGCAAGTAGCTGCTGAAGTAAATATGAATTCTTGACCTGTATTTGGATGTACAAATTTATTACTGGCATTAATATATGAACAAAAGTTGCATTTACCACAGGGCTGAGTACTGTATTCTTTATCTTTATGTGTTTCTGCATTTTTTCATGACAAAGCAGTCTTTTTAAATTTTTATTTTTATACAAGAAACTGGGTTTTGTGCCTAGCAGACTATTTATATCAGAGTCTACTGTAAGTATGGACCAGTTCTTCATAAACACTTCCCTCAGTTCTTTGTTATCACATGTAGAAAACAAAGGAATTTTCAATTGTTTATTTACTGAGGTATTGACAGACTCTACAGTGTTTTTCTGTTATGGTCCATAGTATGGTTGGGCCCTACTATCCCTAAGACTAGTGACATCACTTAAATTTTTCTTGATTTTGTTGGTGTGGTAGCCCTTCTTTGTCACCCTCTTTTCTAAGCCAACAATTTAATTCTTGAAGCCTTCTTCTGTGGGGTTCAGCCTTGAGGCTCTCATCCCTTGTCCTTTTATTAAGTTTCTAAAGACATAGTTTGGGTGCATACTTTGTCTAGATAATAAAGAATTCCTATGACAGGGTTTTCTAAATACCCCTGTATTTATAGAAACATTATGTAGTCTCTCTATATATAGATCGAGGTATTCCACTCTTTTACTAGATGAGGCCATGGTAAATCTTAGACATTCAGTTAAGGTGTTAATCTGATATAAAGGCTATTAATTGGACTTGTGGTCCCTTACAAACAGTATTGTAGGAAGCACATTTAACAGAAAGCATGAATGATTATTACTAAACTCTAAATGAATATGTAGTAATTACTATTCATGTCGTTATTTTACAAGAACAAAGGGGGCATCCACAACTGTGGGCAGTACAGCGGATTCAGACTCCTCTCACATTGCATGAAAGTTCTGGAGAGGATGACTGATAAATTGATATGCAGGGTAGTAGAAAGTAAGATGGAAGGCGAGCAATTTGGATTAAGATCAGGATGCAGCGCATCAGATCTGATGTTTGCAGTGAGACAGATAGTTGAGAAGAAGCTAGAGATAAGGAAGGAGTGTAACTGGATATTGCTAGACTTGGTGAAAGCATATGACAAGGCCCCAAGAAAGCTGATTTGGGCAGTACTGCAGTAGTTCAAAGTCCCAGAAATATTGGTAGAATTAGTGCAAGCTATGTACAAGGACCCATTGACTCAAGTATGAATAGTGTTCGGTCTTATGGAGGGGTTCCCAGTGGGAGTGGGTATGCACCAGGGTTCATCTCTGAGTCTGCTGCTGTTCATACTGATGATGGTCTACATTAGCAAACAGGTCAGAGGGGACAGATCAACAATGTTGCTGCATGCAGATGATGTAGCATTACAGGCAGACTATGAGCAAGAAGTTTAACAAGGAGTAGGGCAATGGAATGCAAAATTGAAGGCACATGGGATGAAACTAAGTATAGATAAGACAGTAGTAATGGCAACAAACTGGGGAAATCAGAAGAAGCTGAAAATTGAGATGTAAGGGAAGATAGTGGAACAGGTTAATAGCTTCAAGTGTCTGGGAGGAGTGGCTGAGGAGAAGGGAGGTCTGATTGAAGATGTCAAAGCTAGAATCAGTGGGGCTGCAGCCAACTGGCATAGAGTAGCAGATGAAGTATATGACAGAAGAATGCCAAAAAAGCTGAAAAATAAGTAAACTGCAGTGATACATTCAGTACTACTATATGATACAGAATCCTGGGCAGTAAAGGCAGAGCTGATGAGAAAGTTGGAGGTAATGGAAATGAAGTCCCTGAGAAGGGTGGTAGGATTCACACTCTGGGACAGATGAAGAAAAGAGGACATGAGAGCAGAAGCCAAAGTAGTTCCAATTGCATCAAAGAGAACAGATTATGGTGGTTTGGGCACATGTGCAGAAAAGCAAAATCCAATTTGGTGAAGAAGATTTGGGACAGACAAGAAGAAATTTAAAGGAAATGAAGGCATCCAGCAATGAGGTGGGTGGATTGTGTGAGAGAGGATCTGTGACAGTCAGGCATGAGTGTTAAAGAAGGCAAGAGTGTGGCATTGAATTGAGACATGGCGACAGTTAACATGGCACCTGACCCCATGTAGAAAATGGGAAAAGGGGGACTGATTATGATGATGGTGCATTATTATTCATATTGAATTATGACTATTGAATGATTTTACATGGGATATTAAATTAAATGTCTCCAACAGCCACTGTGAAGTGATCTTACATTCCCAGGGGAGACATAAGACATGATGGAGGGTATATACCTCTTGGAAATACTTCAGGATTTCACAGGATGGTTTGGTATCAATTGTAGAAGAAAGGGATGCTTGTTCTACCTTGCTTAGCTTATTGCCTGTATAATCCTCATGAGCAAAAGTGAAAGGAGACTAATGGATGATCTGTCATAGTGTTAAAAATAGGTAATGAACTTGATTAGGCACTTAATCAAAGCAACTCCTGATAGTAGTGGCCATGTAAATCTGCAAAATAAATCCAAGAAAATAATAACCTTAGTTAAAACACAAAATAAAATAATAATACACTTTTCAAATAAAACTGATTATTTAAATTCATAATAGGTATGATGGATATTACTCATTCCCTACTTGGCAGTCTATACCTTTATTCACATGGCAATACAACATGGTTTGTCCTGATTAGAACAAAGTATTTAATGAAGAGATATTAAACAAACTGTAATATTTCACCTGGCAGGAAGATTAGCTTTAATCAGAATCCACGTGTATGTTTAAATACACGTATTATCAATGACATGTAATGAGTAAATATTTGTAAGAGCATATGACATCAGAAATTAATTAAACAAAGAAAACATGTGAGAAGGCCCACTGCTGGCAGTTTATGACAAATGTAAACAACATATTGAAAGAAACAGGATGTTGAATATAGTGTGTGGTCTAATCAGCCTTTATAATGTTATTTAACCACAGAATAATATAGTAGCATTAGCTTTTTAGGCGATATTCTCTATGCCAGAAGTTGTTGAAACAGTGTTTAAATAAAAATAAAAAATAATAAAATAATAACTGAAATATAATAATCTGTAAACCTTTACCAATTGAATTAAATTAATCTTTTCTTACTCTTTCCCTTCTCTGCTCTCTCATTTTTTTACATTTGTCTTTGTATTTTCTTACTTTTATTTTATTTACATTTTTATTGTACAGTACTATTTTTTTTCTTCCACTGTCACATACTTTTTCCACAGTGCACGTTGTTTTTCTCTTCTGACCATTAGCATTAATTAATTTTAATATTATCTATTCACAATATATCCAAATATCTCCAACTTTAATGATAGCTTTAATGACATCTTTAAATGCTAACCATATACACTGAAGAAAAATGGAAAGGGAAGAGTCCTGTGGCAGGCTGTACTCACATAAATGATTATCAGGGTAACTGGTACCTGATAATACTCAGTGATTGCAACCCAAAAGGTAAGAAACTACCACCTTGGGCACCATAGACGTAATGCCACAATGAGTACACAGTTGTCAGTAAAAGATATCATAATACAAAATATCAGATCCTGCCAAGACATCAATGAGGACCAAACTGGATAAGATCTGCAATCCCTCACCATCACAAATTCATTGACTATTCTCAATAGGGCAGTGTCAGTATGGAGTCAAGATTTAAAACCACAGTCGTATGTATCCATGTGCTGCAAGATATGAATGTAGCATTAAATACATATATTTCTATATTATCTTGCTTAAAAAGAAAAATTTCAGAACTGGGCAATAACTTCTCAAATGAAGAGTATCAGAATAAGGCTTCCAGAGTGCAGATTTGACAAAAGCCTGTTAGTAATCAGATACAACTGCCCCCATTGTAAAACAAGACTTAAGTTTCTCTGTTTTTATTTTTCTCCTCAGCATTTGTGGTGGAGAAGTTGGAACTAGACAGATTCCTATGCTTGTTCTTTCATTTTTCATATTTGTGATCTTTGGTTTTGTGCCCAAGGATTTATTCTGGTATTAGAAATCCACTTTATTAGTTCTTCTCAGCATGAAGAATATGCAGCTTTGAGACCTAATGACTATACCAGTATGGGACAACAAAGGTCAGCACCCCAGCATTGCTACAAATGACAACCCACAAGGTAATAATGTGAGTATAAACTCTGATAGTTTTGCAAAGTTACAAAAGCAACTTAAACTGCTTAAAGGTCTTTTTGGGAGCAAATATATTTGGAATAGAGTAAAGATAAAAGATTATCTAGGGGATTGACACTTAATAAAAAGTTAATGTTGAACAATGTATATGAAGAACTAGTACAGAAATGGACTGACATTATTGAGGAAGCTAGTCTCAAATTAATAGACGTGCTTATCAAACACAACAAAAACAAATAGGACACCTCAAAGGAAATGACTGAGAATCTTGAGAGTGAATATAAGCAGGAGGCAGGTTGTGAACAGAAATTCCAGAATGTGACAGAGAAGGCTTACAATTATCAGAAGTCCATCGAAGAGAAAAAGATTCAGAAAATGAACAGAGATCAAATGTTAATGATGATCCACAGCATCTCATGCAGCAATGATAAAGAAGGGCAGGTGGAAATGGAAGGCAGAACTACAGGAGATGTTTTAACAGGAAAGCCAGCAACATGATAACACAGACACCTACAGCTATCACCAATAATACTAACTACAATAATTATGATGCCAGTAATTCCAACAATAATCTGAATGTTCAGGCTGGTAATGCTGGTGGTAGTAATGAACAGTTTTTTCACAATGTGAACACACCCACAGGACCAGACAGGCAAATGAGGGACAGACTAATGGAAGACTGACCGATGGCATCCAGTACCCCTCAGGCCTTATGGACAGACATGAAAGAACACCAGAATCCTATACAGCCCCAATACAATTACCAGGGCTCATATCACCAGAGCCCAGTACATATGAACAGGAATCATCATCACAGCAATTACAACTTTAGCCAGAGATACAGCCCACCAAGGTTCCAGAGAGAAGAAGCAAGCTACCATCTGAACACATGGAGGGAGGACCCGAACAACTGGAGAAGGAAGCAGTGGACAGAGAGTCGAGGTACTTGGGGAAAAACAACTTCTAGCAATCAGGGCCATAAGTCTGTAGATGGAATTAACTCCCAGGTCTGGAATCATTCAAAAAAAAACACTCACAGCACTTGAAGAAAAAGTACTTAACAGAGGACTTACATTCATACCGTAAGGAGGGAGAGATGAGACACAGGCCATCACTGATTTCAAAAATGTATGTGAGGAAGCTGAATTTGAAACTTGTCTTTCACAACAAAAATTACATGGAAGAAGATAAACCCATCGAAGAAAAACTTAAAAGCCACAGTAGTTTTTGCCCCCAATGCAGCCCACACTTGCAACCTTTGAGACAAAATGCAAGCTCAACCTAAAATAGCCTCTCAAAAACACACCAAACTTAAGTTTTATAATATTAGAAAGGATGAAATATTAGCACTTAAAAAAATTAAGCAATGATAGCACTAGGTGTGTTATGAAGGCTGACAAGGGTGGGGGCATACTAGTTACAGATATTGACAATTATATAATGAAAATAGACAACATGCTGAACACACCTGTGTTTTATTCTAAGCATTCCTTTGAGGTTAAAACTGCATATTAGAATGGAAAGATAAGTTAACCACAATGCTTAATGAAAAACTTATTAATGATAACTTTTTTGAGTATTTGAACACTCCTCACCCCAAGTTAATTTGCTTTCTCAGGATTCCCAAACCTCATAAGAATAAGGAAGATCTACCTCACAGACCTGTTATTGCGAGTGAAGGTTCCATATCAGAGGCCACTGCCATATAGTTAGATTTTATTCTGAAGCCTATTGCTAAAAATAACTCATCACTTATTTCAGATTCATTTAATTTTTTTAAGGAAAACAAAAGAAGTGTATGTGAATAAACAAAACAAATTGGTGACTATTGATGTTGAAGCCCTATACACTGTGCTACCACACATGTACTTTATTGAAGCAGCTACAGAGGCTTATAGCAGAAATAACAATGCTACACTAGGGCAAACCGAATGCTTGGGAAAACTAATAAACTTTGTGATGAGTTACATTTTTTGCAGTTTCAATGGCCAGGCTTACAAACAGACAAGAGGGACAGCTATGGGTGTGGCTACGCCCCCTACCTTGGCCAATGTAGCCTTAGGCAAGTGTGAGGAGGAATTTGTACTGCAAAGTGAATACCTGAGATTTATAATCAGCTACTTTCACTTTATTGATGATGTATTCATAGTCTGGCAAGGTGAGAAATCTAAACTTACCGAGTTTAACCACTGCATCAGTAACTCCACCTCCTTCCTGAAATTTACCACTACCATCAGCTCTGAGTTAGTGCAGTTCCTTGATATGACTGTAAGTATTGATACAGACAGAGGAAAATTAATTATTAACTTATACAGGAAACCAACAAGAGTGAACTACTTACTTCACAGAGACAGTATGCATCCAGTAAAAACTAAGCACAATGTAATAAAATCACAAGGCTACAGATCAACATGCATTACCACAGATTTGGCCTCTTTTCTCAAAACTATGAATGATCTTTTCTTAACGAGAGGATATGAATCAGACATATTACATATGATCCTTGATCCCTTTAGGGATTCTAAAATTAACAATGACCCATATACAATAGGCCTTTTGTTAGAATTATGCAACAAGGCCATCCTAACCCTAAAGAAAAGAAAAGTAAGGGCAGTTGCATTCTAACTTATATCTGTGATTTCAGCACAATTAAAGTCATTATTAAGGAGAACTGGGCCATCTTCACTGACAATCAGCAGCTTGTAAGGGTTTTAGGAAAATATCTTACTTTTCTATATAAAAAGCAGAAGCATACATATCTGTGGAAAAGAAAAAGAAAAATACCAGGATGACATGCATACTAAAATTTGTGGGCTACCTAACTGTACTTTCTATGAGTACTTAATGGAGTGTGACTCATTTGAGTGCCCCTGTCTTAAAAAGATGGTGAAAACTTCAGCAGTGGGTAACTGTAATACTGAAAAAGTTATGACTGCCCTGCATTTTATGTGGGTAAGACTATCAATAAACTAAAAAAGGTCTGTGATGAATAAAGGCTTGTTGCTTTGGAACATTACCTGTTTCTTATGATTTTGGGGAATTATTGTGACTGACCTTATCAACAAAGTTTCAAGACCACTAATTTTCTCTATTTTTATTTTTTCTTCAACACTCCTGGTAGAAGGATTTGAAATGGACAGATTCCTATGCTTGTTCATTCATTTTTCTAAATGATATCAGGGAAACTAGCCAAGTTTTTCAAGCTTAATTAGTCCAGGATCCAGCTCATACTGAAAAGATTATAAAGTCATCACAATGGATATGACCTTGTCATGTTTCAAATAAAAAAGTAGCCTAATGCAAATCAATGTGATTGATCAAGATATTATAGTGCACTATCAAGGAGTTTTGAGAATTTGAACACTTTATTATGATACCCTAAATGATTAAAAAATGTGTCACACTAAGAGGATGAAAAATCTCTATGAGTAATGACAGTAGCTAAGCTGCTTGGCCTTTTAGTCACTTAAAACCATGCAGCCAGAGTGTCAGTGACTATATAAACCTAATAGGATGAGAACATTGTTATCTTACATGGGAGCTATATATGGTGCACAGTATAATGTTCAAAGGCAAACATCCAATGCTCATTCCACCCCTATCTTTTTCATTGCAGCTACTGAATTTCAGGATCAAGCTATGGATCAGAAGCTGTGAAATGCAAAGAATGTACATGTTTTGGGATACCTACCTTATGCAGATCTCCACAGATGACCCTGTTATGATGCAGAGACTCACTGAATCTGATATCTCAGATCTCAACTCCCTAACTTCATTGGTCCAGAAATGTTCTTGTGTTAGACAGGCATGCTGTAAGACTGCAGTAGTACAAGCAGTTCTTCACTATTGAAAATGACTTTTCTTTTACCTGTGGTTGTCAGAAATATAGCTAGAGTGGGCCAAAGAAGATAGTTGGCCTGGGTGCAAGGTATTAGGGGGCATAATGGCAGAAGCTGGTCAGTCTGTAGTGCATTAATTCAGAATGGTGTTGCAGAAATATTATTTTTTATGGTCAGGACTGAAGCAAAGCACTTTCTTCAGTGGTTCCTATGTGATATAACTTGAAGCAAATTGGTTGTTATAAATATAGCAGGTGGTTTGTTACAGTTTTAAAGCAGAATACCTTTTTTTTTGCTTCTTGAGTTGAGAAGCGCACAATTTCCCTCCTGGCACTAGAAACTTAGAGATAGGTTACTTTTTGCTCCTCAACTTAGAGTTGAAGGGTGCTAGTTCAAGGATCAGAAACAGGAATTAGATGAGTCCGCTATGATGCTGATGGGTGATGGTGATTGTGCAGCCATAAAATTAGTAACATGCTTTGCTCATATTGTCACCCTTAATTTCATCGAGTGGGTTGTTTAATGAGTTTGACTATTACAGTTTGCTCATGAGTGGTTGTATGTCAACTTTTTATAGTAGGCATCCCATTATAGGTCTTTGTTAAGTGGTCTGTATCTCTATACTATTGATCAACAGGAGGTAATCCATCAGGAACATTAAAATGTCACCATTTATGTTCCATAAAATTCCTGTAACAAACTAACTCTGTATTCAGTAGCAAAGTCATTCAGTAGCTCAGCCTGTAAAAATATTTGAGCTGCTCAGCAAACTCTTAGTTACCATACCCTTCCTAAAGTATGGCTAACTATTGCACAATATTCTTTTACAAACAGACTACATGTTTTCCCAGCTTGCTCTACCAAAGTCTCCAAAGAAATCCTCATGCATCATGAACTGTTCCTATACAACTACCAGCTATCATACAGTTTACTGTTGCTTCCGATATTATCATTATCATTTTAATTTTAATTTTTGTTTCCTACAGATTTGCTTCCCTGATCCATTTCTTCTACATGTTGGATATTTAGAAGTGCCAACTGTTAGATGCTGCCCATGTGTTTTGAGAAATGCATATGAAAGCTGGACTAGAAACATGGGTATAAACATGGACATATGCCATGCACTTTCACTGATTTGTAAAAGATACTAACCTTCCTATGCCCCCATGAGCTTTCTCAGTGTACATGTTATTATAAATATCTTCTTCATTACAGTAACCTACATTCATGGCTGGCATTACTCATTAGCCATTTAAGTGGTCATATAGTTTGCTATTTGGTCAGGGGTGATTCTTTGGCTTACATGTATTTATTTCTTTCCTAATATAGAAAGAGAAAAAAACCCACTGCTATTACAGTGCCTCAATTTAAAATCCCATAATTTCTGAGGCTTTGGCTCAGTCCAACCCATGATCTACACAACAAATCAGAATCTGTTGTGTAGGTCATGGATGGAATTCAGCCAAAAGACTGGAAATTGTGAATGTCTAATGACCAGAAAGCAGCACGCAAGGATGGTCTGAGTTGCAAGCTCAGTTTTCTTTTTCCTAGCAGGTAACCAGATAGTATGGGTAGCTGAAAATTCAGCATTCCTTAACTCTCTCTGATTTTGTCACACACTCTCTCTCTCTCTCTCGTTTGGTCTGCCCCTCATAAAACTTTTGATCTTTTGTGATCTTTTGGTAAATAACTGTGACGTACAGTCTGTCAGTAACAAACAGCGATGCCTCATATTTCTTAGGTTCATAGGTTCATAGCTCTGTTTAACATAGATAGGTAGTCTGTTCCAGAGTATGGGAAGTCTCTGGGACAGGAATCTATCCCTCCAGCATGTTCTGTTTATTGTGGTGACAAGGTTTAGGTCACTAGAGCATGTAGGTCGGAGGGATTGGGATTTCTTTAAGTGGAGCATGTCCAACAGCTCTGGGTTTGACATAACTTTGTATGTCAGGCAGAGATCACCTCTGAGTAGGCGATATGCGATGGAGTAAAGCTGGATTTTATTTGAGACAGTCTGCACAGGGCATCTGTTTGAGGCCAATAATCCTCTTTGTGAGGTATTTCTGTGTCCTTTCCAGTTGTTGTAGATGTCTTGTGAGGTACATACCAAAAGGAGCATTGTACTCTATAATGGGTCTAATGAGTCATGAGTAGGGGGGAACAATGACCTCTTTTTTTCTGGATGAGAAAACTTTTGTGATCAGATGAGCCACATAGAAGGATTTCCTGACCACTGTGGCTATGTGATTATCAAAAGAGAGACTACTGTCCACCTGTGTCCCAAGGTCTCTTATCACACTTTTGATGTTAAGTAGACTACCACTTATGTGGTAGTTCATGGGTACAGAGTTTTTACCAAAGGGGATGACAATACACTTTTTGGCATTGAGCTTCAGGCCATGGCTTTGACACCAGGCATTTGTCTCAGTGAGGCCCTTTTGTAGTATGTCCACATTGTTAAGAGTTTCGATTATGGCTCCTAGTTTGCAGTCATCTACAAACTTCGTTAGCCAAAGACCTTCTTTGTTAGCATGTACTTCAGAGAAGTAAATAACAAACAGGAGAGGACCCAGGAATGAACCCTGTGGTACTCCACTTGTCAGTGGTCTGAAGTCGGATTTGGAGTCTGCTACTTTCACAGTGTGGGTTCTGTCCATGAGCCAGTTGGCAACCCATCTTGTGACATAGGGATTTATACCTAGTTTAGTGAACTTGTCTATAATTCCAGAGTGGGGGATGGTGTTGAAAGCCTTGGTGAGATCTAGATAAGCTATGTGAACCACCTTACCCTCATCTATGGCTTTGGTGACTGCTTCAAAGAAGTCAATCAGGTTTAGTAGACATGATCTGCCTTTTACAAACCCAAACTGGGTAGGGTCCAGAGTTTAGAGATTACCAATGTCTTTGTTTATGAGTTCCATGATGATACATTCCATGGCCTTGCAGACCAGGCTCATCAGACTAATGGGGTGGTAGTTCCCGGAGTCCATCATGTTTCCCCCTTTGTGGAGCGGGATAACTGTTGCTGTGCACCATTCAGTGGGCACAAAGCCTGAGGTGAGGCTTTGACTGAACATGGTAATTGGGTAGGGTGCCAGTTCATTCTGTAGTTCATGTAGAATGCAGCCTGGGATATTGTCAGGTCCCATGGATGCTGTGTTCTTGGCTTTGGAGAGTGTGTTTTTTTACCTGTGCAGCTGTGATTACAGGACCTTTCCATTCTTACAGTATAGAGATGAGTCCTCTAGGGGGTGAGGGGGGGTAAAGTTAGCACTGAACCTATCTGCCAGGATGTTGGCAGTATAAGTTGGTTCTGTATATTTAGTGCCATTGTGCTGTAACTCACAGCAGATCTGAGCATTGCCATTGAAATTCTTGACATAGCTATAGAATGCTTTGCGGTTGTCTTTAGAGTCAGTGGCAATTTTGTTTTCATAACTAACTTTGTAGGATTTTATGAGGGATCTCAGCTTCTTACTGAGGTTGACCAGGGAGTTCCTCCAGTCATGGAATTTTACTCTTTTTTGCAACAGTTTCTTTCTTCTGTTGTAGAGTTTGTTTATAGCAGAGAACCACCAGATTGGCTTCCTTTTTTGGAGGATAGCATCTTGGTTCTATTAGGGATAGCATGATCCATGCACTCGTGTGAGTGCTTATAAAGTGCATTGGTGTAGGATTCAGCAGTTGTATCTCTATTGTCCATCTGCATGGATGTCATGAGGTTTGCCACTTCTGTCTTAAGAAGTGTGAAGTTGGCTTTGGAGAAGTTTTTTACGGTGGTTTTCCTAATTGGGGATGAGGGCGGGATGTGGATGTCTAGGGTGATTAGATCGTGGTCGGATCTGACCAACAACGAATTGACCTTTGGCATGGAACACCGGTTGCCCATGTTGGTAATGACCAGGTCTAGGATATTGCTGCCCCTGGTGGGGGTGCAAATAAGTTGATCCAAGGCATTGGAATTTATGAATTCCAGAAAACGTTGAGCAAAAGAGTTGGTACATGAGTAGTTTTCCCAGTTAATGGTGGGGTAGTTGAAATCGCCCATTATTAGGGTGTTGGGTTGTACCCTAATTCTTTCCAGTGTATCAAGAAATGAGGAGTGGGAATCCTGGGACAAGGTGTGGTGTCTGTAGCAAGCTACAAATTGGATTGCGGTCTTGCCCAGCGTTAGTTGCACTTGGATAATCTTGGATGCATTATGCTGTGCAACTAGCCTGGAGGTGTGGATATCCTTAATGAATATGGACACATCTCCACCTTTAGTGCTTCATTCCGGGTTAGGTGGCTGAAAGGTTTGGTATGAATTATACCCTGGTAATGCAGCGGTGCTCTCTGGAGCTTTGAACCAGGTCTCTGTCACTTCACAGATGTCAATGTTCTCCATTTTAATGAGTGCTTTGAGTGAGTGCATTTTGAGGTTTAGACTTCTAGCATTGAGTAGCATTACCCTCAGATTTTGCTAGCTTGTATGTGTTACGGTGGTGAATTTGTCATGTGAACTTTGCCTAAAAAAGGCACTATAGGGGTGATAAGAGCCTTAGCCAGTATCCGGAATCCCAAGGGCGACAGGTGCAAGCCATCTCTGTCAAAGCATCGTGGTCTGTCGATCATGTCATCCCAGGCAGACAAGTACTGGATCCACTTAGAATGACACTAGAAGCTTAGCCAATTGTTGAAGTCAGTCATTTTGTCCTTGTACTGTGGTATCTTTCTGGGTGATGGCAGGATGCTACTCAGGGCTAGGGTCATACCTGCCTGGGCTACAAGATCAGAGAGCTCCTCCATGTCCCTTTTCATGTAGTCCAGGGAGGTACATCTCAGGTTATTCACACCAACATGGACAATGACAGAGTCTTATTTGTACTTGTTGTGGAGTGACCTGAGTGCATGGGTTATGTGGTGGATCCTCACACTCGACAGGCAGCTGACAGTAACTTTCTCCTTGTTTAATCTGGTGAGTGAAACATCAGTGTGCCTGACTATAGAGTCACCTATGACTAGATTGTTAGGTACGTTATGCCTTATGGCCTGTGGTTGAGTGGCACACTGAGTTTGTGGGCTATGTGTCATTTGGTTTGTGTTGGGGAGTGGAGTTTGCGTGCATTTCTGCTTTGGAGGTCCCTGATGCTTGGCAGGTTTTTATTGAGAGCTTCCGTGAATGTAGTTGTGTGTTTTGTATTTCTATGTGTGTGTTTTGGTGGTGTAGGTTTTGAGGGACTATGTGATGAGTGTGGTATGGTGCAAGTGTTTACCTTCTCCTTTTGACTGTCTAGTCCAATTTTGGGTGAAGAGAGCTTTGCTTCCAGTTTGGATATATAAGTGCATCTCTCACAGGTTGTAGTGTTGGGTGGAAGGAGGAGAGGGTTGTCTGTGTACATGAGGCAATTGTTGCATTGCCCCAAGATGCCCAGATTCATCAGGTAGACAGGAGAAATCACTGGGAGCTGACACTTAGACATGCCTGGATTGGTGCTTATTTATTAAGTACTAAAAACTGCTTTCCTCTAGACAAGTGAGGAAAGTTGAATGCTGTAGTAATTTGTAGCTTATTTAGAGCTTACAATGAGCTCTGAACAAGTGCTGAGTTCAAAGAAACAGATTTGAGTGCTGAAACTAGAAAACTGGCTAGTTCTAAGAAATAGGGTTGCCACCTTTTCAAATGGCCAAAGTGGGACATTTTTTATAGAAACATGAAATATTGCAGTACAAATCATACCCACAGCCGGTGCAAAGGACAGAACTTTACTTTTTTGCTAATATAAAAGATTGTTCTTGTAGCATTTGAGTTGCTTATGCTAGCTTACATAACATTTACGTGTTTCAGATCCAAGATAAATGTTTTATGAAACTATTAAAGAAAGCTTGGGAAATATTTTTGTCCTAAAATCTCAGGACATTTGTCATTTTCTTATTTTTTTTGCAGGACACAACTGCCCAAAGAGAGTCCCTCGCAAAGAGAGGCAGGTGGTAACTCTACTTGTTGTTGTTGTTGTGTCTTTCGGCTTTTCCCGGTTAGAGGTCACCACAGCGGAACTCCGGTCCACTAATGATTGGCATTTGATTTTTACTTGCTGAGTTGTCGGCCCTAAGACACAACCTTCAACTAAGGTACGCCCATTCACGCATGTCTCCACAGAAGATGCTCTGAAACAAAATTAAGCTAGAAGGCTTCCCTCCATCACAGAATGGCTTGGGGGCTCAGATGCCTACAAACAGTCTAGACCACTTACAGGAAAGGCAGGAAACAAGCTTATTTTTTTTTTCTTTCCCAGATGATCTCTTTGTACACAGTAGGAGTGCCTGAAATCAGAATATGATCTCACTGCACTCAGTTGAGTGAGCAAATGAGATGGGCCCAGGAGTATCCAAACACAAATTTACAAGAGGGGCAGGCAGTTTCAAAGCCACCAAGATTAACACCAAAACAAAACCAGAAAGGGTGGGTGAGGAACTAACTGAAAAAAACAGAGTCAAAACTTCCAGTTCAGTTAATATTCAATGCAACACAAATAAATCAATTAAAATTCTTATTTAAAAAATTATGTTTATTCAAAAGCCTGATATTCTATTAACTTTCTAAATGAATTTGAGTAATATTTAAAAAAAAGTCCCTGATTTTAGCCTATTTTCCCTCCACTATTTTTGGCTTTGTTCCTGTTTCTTGAGCAAAGAATTTGACAACTTGTATAGCTGAGTGGCTCAGATTAACAGATATATTTTTGTGAAGCACATCTCTCAACTGTCCTTGATATTGCAAAATGTTCCTGATTCTGCTTCATATTTTTGGTGCTTTTCTAATAAATCATTTGGTTTTCTTGATAAAATACTGAGGATTATTGTCAGTCAATAATGCCAGATATTAGAGTTTTGTACTTTTTATTTTTCTGAACATTCATGTTGATGCAAAACCTGCTGTTCTATTAACTTAAGTGCATTAGAGTAATATTCAAAATATGTCCTTGGTTTTAGGCCTCTGTTCTCTCATTATTTTTATCTTTGCATAGAATTTTTGAGCAAAGACATTGAGAGGTATGTGAACTAACCCAGAAAGTATCACTGACTTTTCAGAATGTTTGTGATTTTGCCTCACTTTGATCTGTTCTTCTTAAAATTTATGTTTTTTTTTTTTTTTTTTTTTTTTTTGGAGGGGGGCAAATTGTTGAGAAGTGCAGTCACTAAGTAATGATGGCTATGTGTCATTTAAGTTTTAAACTTCATGTCCTTCAGAGAAAGCATAACCTGTTATTTTATCAGCATTCCAAGTATATGAGAGTAATATTTAAATATGTCCCTGATTTTGTCCATCTCTCCCTTGTTCTAGCATGACGTGTCAGACAGCTACTTGAACACATTACTGCATGCCCTTTATTTTGTTTATTTTATTTTATTTGTTTTATGAGAGTTGAACATCTAATACGTATACAGACAAAACAGCTATAATTAGTGTGGCTGTCTGTGGAGTAACATGACTAACTGCACATTATTCTGACTTTGCATTACTACTGTGATGTATATGGAACGATTTGCAACACTTTAATGTGTGGCTATTATTTGTGTGAAACAAAGATGAAATAATTTTATCACAATCGGACATCTGACATGTATACATAACTGGTCATAACTGCTGGTGGGGTGGGGAGGTGGAGCTGCCTGTGGATGACAGTAACTGACCTTTTTTTTGTGTGGTGAATTTAGAGAAGCAATACTCTTGCTTCACAGTCTGGAAAAAGTGGCTATAAGGTAAGAGTATTGAGACAGTCAGTGGGTAAAAGTGACTTAACAATGTTGTTGTTAGATCATTGTTAAATTGTAGTTATGGTATTACACAATGTATTGTACTTGGTAAAATCAATGTAAAACTGGAATTGCTATATGTTGTGTGTGTGTGTGTGTGTGTGTGTGTGTGTGTGTGTGTGTGTGTGTGTGTGTGTGTGTGTGTAAGACTGGACATAATTTATATCACTTTGTATCACAAACATCAGCATTACACAATAACTGGCTATCACTGGTTGCCTGGCAGGAGCAGAATGTGTTTAAAAGAACTTCTCACTGACACAAGGTCCCTGTGAGCAGTATTGCCATCTCACAGCATTTGGCTTTTGTTGAGTTCTTGGCTGTAGCTGCATTTGTGTGGCATTTCCATGTCCTCTCTGTCTCTCTGTGGGTTTATCAATGTACTCTGTTTCCCTTCAACAAGTGAACTGGCATAACTTCAATTGCCCTGTAGGTAAGTATGCAACATGTCTTTGTGCATCTTATGATTATTCTAGCTTGTCCAGGATAGTGTGCGTGTGTGTGTGTGTGTGTGTGTGTGTGTGTGTGTGTGAGCTTGGGTGCTTGTGTTTGTGAGTGTGTAAAATAATCTCATTCATTTTTATCTGTAGACCACTACAGTACTGCAGAGTACATGCATAACTCTTTTGGGTCGTAGTAAAGTAATAATAAAAGTTAACAAGCCATCTTTTGAAAATAATGCATAAAATGCATCACAGAACATCTAAAGTCTCAAAGTGTCTGAAGTCTTGGTGGACCCATGACCCAAACTATATAAGTAGATTTTGACACAGGCTTAAAAGTGGTCTGTGCCCTGAACTTCACCTAGTCTGAAAATTACCCTGCTCTGAGGTGTGCAAACAAGGTCACTAAAGAGTATTGGGATGCTGAGGACAATGTAGACTATATTTTTGTTAACTTTCATTGTAATCAAACTTCAGAGGTATGCTCAGACAGTTTTTATACCTTGAGCGGGTTGCTGAGGACAGTGTGGTAATTATTGATTAACTTTCCTCACAAACCTCAGAGGTGCATAGAGAATTACTCTATATCTTGTCCAGGGACAGCACTTTCTAGGAGCAACAAGGCAGAATAATTATAGTGATAATTGTTTTTTTCACTTTACTCACAATAAAATATCAGACATGCAGTGACGGCTGGTGACTTCAAATCAAAGGAGAGGCTGCAGGAGACAGTTGAATGGGTGGTGCCAATGGGAAGGGGTTGACCAACTAAAAAGGAGCGGCCCTAAGCTCAAAACCACAAAAACTGAGACTTTAATTAAATACATTGCCATGGCTGCCAAACCATCATTATGAGAGTCCAATCAAGCAAAATGAAGTGTAGCAGAAAAAAAAATATTTCAATGCATTGGCTACATGACAGCTTACTTAATATCTAAATGGAAACAAAAAGGTTGTGAGGCATGAAAAAAGAAATTACATTTTAAATACATTACTGGAATGTCAGTCAAAAGCAAGTATAAAAAAACAAACAGCACTCAACTCGAACCACTTCTTCTTGCACTGCAGTTCTAATTATAATGTATATTCAGTTTTATAAAAGTACCAAGTAAAATGCTGAAAGTAGCAATCTCTGTGATACCCCCACTTGGAAAAATGTTTCTTATCCAAAAAAGACCTGTTGCCTGACACCAACTATCTACTTGTTTCATGGGGCAAACATGATCAAAGTAAAAAATGAACAGCAAACAAGAAACAAGCTCAAGATAAATTGCTTAAAGGATTACTGCACAGGTTATGGACCACACATGACAGATTCACATTTTGTTTAGTTTACTGGAAAAGCCTGCAAAGATGACTGCACGTCTCCAACAAATGTAGTGAACTTCTGAAAATACTGTAATCCTGTCCTTTATTACAAATACTGTCATATGCATTTCAATACCTAAGGCTTATATGTTATCTAGTTATGTAAATATTCTCTGCATGGCAACAACAAAAAGGTTTTCAATGTTGGTAATTCTTTAACAGTATGTTTATTAAAGCTTACTTGCATCTTACAATCTCAGACAAGCTTACCTGATGGTTATTAAAGTATTGCTACTTAAACACAGAGCAATGGGCAGTGCAACAACATGCATTTTCTGAACAATAAGCATAAATCAACAGTATAAAAATATGACAGAAAATCAGAACATTCTGCAAAATCAAGGACAGATGAAAAGCCAATGCAGTACCTGTGTCTACCTTGGATGGGGGGATACTCTGCACACTTACACTGCATAAATGCTCCTTGCCTTGCTTGTACACATCCAGAGTCAGTATATGGGGGAATGGGTTGCAACAAGCATGTCACAATTTAAAATGTCTCAGGCTGTCTGTGATGGGCCTAACACATTTGTCATACCTCTCAACCTCAGAACAAGAAATCCGGACAAAGCCATAAATAGAAGTGGGACAAAGTCCCAAAAATAAGGACAATTTTTAAATATTGCTCTTATAAACTTAGAAAGATAATAAAATAGTAGGTCTTGCATTAGTTTGAATTTTCTGTTGGGTATGAAATCTGAAACTAAAATGTCTGTAAATATTTTCTTTAATGATTTGCCAATAATTTGCCAGAAAGCCACAATTTTATGAAAAATGGACCAAAAATGTGATGCAAAAATATATACAATATCCATACAATACAGCTGGGAACCTGTCAGAGAAAATACACTTTTTAATATTAGTATTGCTAATTTGAGCAGCTGACAAAATAAGACAATTTACATACATTTCTGAAATAAAAGTAATCTTTGCCATTTTTAGGAGGGATCATTGGGGGAGAGCAACATTTTAAGCCAAAGTCAGGGGCAGTTGAGTGGTTTGGATATACCTAATTCTATAAAGTGATTTATTTGCAAGTACCTCTTAACCTCTTAATTCAGGAAATCTGGACAAGGTCAAATATAATTGGGGAACATACAGACAGTGCTAAGAACTGCTGTCGTATAAACTTAGATAGTTGATAGAATAACATGTGTTGCTTTAGCATGCATTTTTCTGAAGGGTATGAAGTCTAAAACTCCATGTCTGTCATTATTTAGTGACTTCATTTCTAAATGATTTGCCAGAAAACCACAAATTTTATGAGGAACAAACCAAAAATACGAAGGAAAAAATCTATTCATTCTGGACAGTTGACAGGTATAGTTCATTTGCGGCTGTCTTTGAGTTTGCCATCCTTCCCCCCTCACAGAATCATTTTTGAATGGGGCCTCCCCTCTGCAGCCAATCCAATGTCCCATTACTTGGCTATTTCACCCCATTTACCATATACACTGTAATGTGCATACTGTTTTACTTCTATGATTATTTAGATTTCATTTAAAAGTTTTATTTTACATTTTACAGCACAAACACTAATAGACATCTGCTAAACAAAGCAATGCAGTCTTACAATGAAAATAGACTTAGCATTAAAACTTCTCTGCCCTTGAAACTCACATTCATTGATACAACATTGTAACCCACATTCAAAGAAAATATATCTGGCCAGTGGCAGATAAAGGTTATCTTTGGGCTGTTTTCAAATCATAGGATCCTTGCACATGAAACATGCATGTGTTCTTTGATTCACCTTCCATTGTATTAAATTATATTCCTTGTATAATGCAGTACAGTTGTTAGACGACATTTTACATTTATTGTTTTGAACATTTTTCCAGTCAACAATGAAACAAAATGCATCCACCAATAATGACAAAACTGCCCAATTCAGAACATTTCCATAATAAAAGTCTACTCAAACTTCTACAATTCACCAGTATCAGTAAATATGCACAATCTCTGCAGAAGTAAAAGTCATCTAAATAATTCCACATTAAAGAGATACGAGATCTGTAACTAATGAAGAGGTTGCTGCTAGCAAACAACTTTATATTTCAGTGTTTCATCTACAAATAAAGTGCCTGTTGCCCTTGAGGAATAAATTGCTCATGTTACTTTAAAAAATGATAAGCTAGTAATATTGCAATAGGGAATGGATGGCAAACTTATAGGTTGATAGTTACTAGGTATCTCCACCAAAGATGACATCCGTAGGACTGCAGCATCCACCCCCTTTAAATGTTCAACCCAGTACGGTACCAGCAATGCATTTACATACAGTGGGAGTAGAACCCACAGCCTTTTGCATCAAAAGCAAGTACACTACCTGTTGTGCTATTAACAATGCAAGCAAAGTCACCATAAGCAGCACTAAACTTCTCTTCCCCTGAAACTCTTAGCTCCTTGTAAAATCCACTCAACACTCAACTGTATCTCTCAACTTTGCAGCACATGAGCATAAGAAATCTGGAAAAAGCCAACATTTTTTGAGGGGGCAAAAGCCCAAAAACCAGGGACACATTTCAAACATTGCTTTTATAACCTTGGAATGCTGCTAGAATAAAATGCTGTGCTGTTTTCATGCATTTCACTGCCAAGGCTTGAACCCAGGAACCTGTACAGTACAGTCAGAGCAACCTACCATTATGTCAAATCAGCTGCTTCTTAAAAGACAGGAAGGCTGAAATTTAAATGGCTATCATTTAGTGAATTCAGTTCTCACCATAGCTCTCAACCTCTTAGCACAAAACACCCGGACAAAGCCAATAATGGGGGAATACAGCAAACAGACATATTCAGTGAATTCATTTCTCACCATAGCTCTTAACCTCTTAGAACAAGAAACCTGCACAAAGCCAATAATGGGGGAAAACAGAACCAAAATAGGGACAAATTTCAAATATTGATCTTATAAAATTGGTAGAATAAAATGTTTTGTGTTACCATGTACTTTCTGAAGAATATGAAGTCTGAAATTCAAATGTCTGAAAATCCAGAAAATCACAGGTTTTATGAGGAGCAGAACAGAAAAAAATATGAGGCAAAAATCTGAATGCTTTTCACAAGTGGTGGTGGGTAGGGAATTCAGGTTCTTGCTACCTGCACACACACACACACACACACACACACACACACACACACACACACACACACACACACACACACAGTCTCTCTCTCACACACACACACACACACACACACACACACACACACACACACACACACACATGCTCTGATTCCCAAGCTTCATTCAAAACAGTCCCGTTTCCTCCATAAGCCAGTTCTCCAAGGTCTTGTTCTCAGCTCAAGAAGGCAGTGCATTTCGAGCATGCACAGACTGCAGACCTTGCAGTCCAATCCCCTTCCACATAGATTTGGGGCATCTCTAAAATTGCTGTCTTCTTCTGAATCCAGACTGGTTAAACAGCAGTCTGGCAGTCCAATAGCATGAACCACCACTGCAGACATGTATACAAGTGGATATCCTTTGGGGGAACATCAGGCATGTATACTGGTGAGTTATCTTTTTGGAAAAGTGGCAAAGAGGCATGCTTTTTATAGCTGTCTGATAACAATAGTTTAAAATTTCTTATTGTGTTCTACTTGTTCTCTTGGTTTTGTCACAGTATGATATCAGAGGAGTACACAGAAGATGTTCTTCTTGTTGGGGAAGGAATGAGGATGAGGTATTTTGTATATATGTATGTTAGCAGTCACTTGAAATGTAGTTTGGAAACTGTGCATAAACAGTATGGTGTTAGCTGTCATGGTGTGGTGTTAACTGTCATGGGGAAGGGTGGCGAGTTTTACATACAGCTGTCTAGAACAGTTTGTTAATTCTAAGAAATTAGTTCCCTTATGTTTCAGGATGATCTTATGCAAGAATTTTGTTATATAGAAAAAAATGCAATAAATAATAATAATTATGAATAGAAGAAATGCTTCCCTCTGCATGGGTTTCAAGTTAGTTTCATACCTCTCAACAGTTCCTGATTTTCAGGGATATTCTTGATTGACTAGATTTTAGATTGGTACTCCTGGCTAAAGCTTCTGCTTTTTGTTGAAAGATGGTAAACTATTCTGGATATTACTGACAATAATTAAGTGTGTGGAACAGGTTTATAGCCTTCTTTTGCTTTAGATAGGTATATTAATTTGCATTTTCTTCTTCTGGCAATCCTTCCAGTTAATAGTACTACTATTTTTAAAAAGTGCTTCTGATGTCCCTGGTTTTCTGGATTCTCCCTGAAACTGTACCTGATTGGTTGAAAGCTATGGTTTGAATTATATATGAGTGGGGTGGTGGGAGAATGCTGTGGTCTGTTTAACTTGGGTGCAAAAAATAAATAAATATAAATAAATATTAAAGACAATGCATGTGTTGACTGATTTACTGGGCCTGTGGTATAATCAGTGCACTGAATAAAATTCTGTTGCAAACAGTTGCAGGTTGTATAACTTGCTTTGAGAGTTTGTAAGCAGCCTAGTTATTTCTCATTGCTGTTAAAGGTGACAGAGTCAACATTTCCAGTACATCGGTAGATTGTGCACTCCATTTGAATACTGATTGCTGTGAGTTCAACTCTCACAACAGGTAGAGGGTCTAATACAATTCTTTCTTGTGCTTTGTGCTGTCTGGGAGAAGTAGGGATGGGGAGATTGTAGTAGGATGAAAGTTTTGGGTATTAGGCTAGGACTAAACTGCCAGTGGGAGAGTCTTCTATGGCAGATGTGTCCAGTACATCAAGGAAGAAAAGGTGACCATAGACATTAAAGAATACTCCAGTGGCATGAGGGAAGTGAGCACGGAAGTCAGCTGTTGGTGCTATAGTGGATGAGCTGTCCGGTGGAATGAGTTCTGATACCATTACAGGTAATGATATTTTTTATGACTAGATAGAGGCAGTGCAGTACTGATGGGTCCAAGGGGTGGGAGTCTTGGTGGTAAAAGAATGGAACCAGTATATTATAACAGTGATGCTGCAGGTAGTGGGGCAGATTGGGATCTCTTTGGGGAGGTGCGGTATTTGCAGAGTGAGGCAATGGTTGGGGGCGCTAGAATGGGGTCCTTGTTAGGGAGTCTAGGTTTGAGTCTGGATACATATTGCTATTCCATACTCAAGTTTGGGTCTAATGTATCTAACAAACAATGACTTCATTATTTTTGATTTCCTAGACTTTATAAATCTTTTTTTACAACCTATAGTTCTATGACTATCATTAACCAATTGGTTGATATGATTAGAAAAACTCATAGCTGAATCTACTCATATATCCATGTCCTTAAATGCATCTACAGTTTCAATCACTGTGTGCTGTTTTAAATATTCACCTTTCATTTTATGTCGCCCAAATCACATATGCTTAGTTTTTTATGTATTTATCAGCATATTATTCTGCTGTGCCCAAATGGTCCATTTAATCAAGTTATTTTGCAGACATGCCTTATCTGTAACACATGTAATCAGTTTACCTAGTTTCAGGTTGTCTGCACATAGACTGTAGAACACCTCAGATGAAAAACTGCATGGGTGGTAGACAGGGACAATGTGCAGATTAGGGACATCATGGAGCTCTCAGGGCTCTTGCACTTTGCATACTGGGCAATTAATGCCAGTTGTACATTTTGTACATCAGTAGTATTCTTTTTAAAGGTGGAAGAAGCAAGCATCATTCTGTAAAGGTTGGCAAGCTTGTCTGAGTGGATCTAGAATTATGGTTATACACTTGGATCATTTTAATGGCATTTTGTTTTGGTAGGTGGACTGGGTCAATCAGGAAGAATTGCAGTTTTTTATAGATGCTGCAGAGAAGATAGGGATGGGAGGATTTTTTAATGGGTAATGGTTTGCAGCTCATTAGCCAGATGATTTTGAGGATGAGTGAAAGGAGGATGTGGCCTTTTTGGAATTGATGCCTATTTGGGCAGCTTTGGAGGTGTGGCAAGAAAGATTACATGGTAGAAAGCTGTCTTTTAATTCTGCCAATTTCACAGTGGTTTGGGTGTTAAAGTCAAAGACAGCCAAATCCAGATTACTTTTGCTAGTTTTAAGAAAATTGGTTTTGCCGTTTGTTGATAACTTTTTCTTTTACAGGTATACACTTGTTGGGTTCTAAGAATGTAATTACTGAAAGCTATTCTCACTTTCATTTTCACATGTTTCAGCAATTGGTCCTGGAGGCACAAACCAAATCAGTTGTGTTGTCAGAGGAGGCATGACAGATTGGGCTGAAATGACAGAATGGCTGACTCAGCAATTTTGGGTGGATTTGACGAGGAAGGCATATGATAGGGCATCATCTGCATTTGATGAATTTGTGTTACAGTTGCCTGAGGTGGAGAAAGTTTGGTCAGTAAACCTGTTGCTGCAGTCCTTATCCCATGCTTGGACTAAATGGAGGGCAGTTCAGTCAGTAAAGGAGGATCTATCTGCCATTAGCATATTTGCATGGGCAGCAGAGTTGCAGGATTTCACAACGTCACAGCTCTGATGTTGAAAGGACGGGGTCATACTGCTGATAGAAGGGCGGGTATGCATTGGCCAATGATGAAGCAGGACCTTAGGATTTTGCTGATAGACTTGAAGTTATTGGAAGGGGATTCAGTAGATTATACATTGTGAGTTACTTTGTCAGTATGGATGTATAGTGGAGCATTCACGGTTAACAAGTTGCTGGGAACTATGGTGTGGCAGGATGTGGTTATATTTCCTTCATCAGTTGAAATATGGTCACATTGATTGAAAACAGATCAGTTGGGGAAGGTTGTCTAGATCGTGTTGTGAAGGGATAGAGATGAGTCAATGTGTCCAGTGTTGTAGGCCAGAAGGCTGCATCTGTCACACTGTGGGAGTCCACAGGATTTGTTTTTTTTTTTTTGGTTCTGGGTGGAATGATGATAAGAGACAATCAGTTCTTGAGGGTGATAAAGTAGGCTTTTCAATGTTTAAGCTTTATGGAAGAGAGGTTTTCTACTCATTCATTTCATACTGGAAGGGCATCAGATTTAGTGTGAGAAGGTAGGTCAGTGGAGATTATTATGAAAGCAGGGCGGTACTCATCAGGTACCTTTTTATGTTATATTAGATAAGTATTCTTATCTGATTGTTGTCATTAAAGTTTTTTTTAATGGTAAAAAAGTGGTCATATTGGGTCATTCCTATATTCATTTTGGGTCTCAAACTGTGCTGTAATAAGGCCAGATGGATCTGAGCTGGGGTTGCAGCGTTATGGGTAGAGACGTTTTAGGCATGGTGCCAGAGGTCTGAAGTGGCATCAGCTCAAGGATGAGTTTGCAGACATATGTGTTCAGATTGGGACCCCACATATTTTAGTGGTCCATTTAGCAGGTAATGATTTAAGGGTTATTCCAAAACAGCTGTTGGTGTTTAAAGTTCTAAGGGACTTGGCAAGCCTAGATAGAAGATTTTCCAATATAAGTATCATGTGGTTCAAAAGTGTACTACCGCTTTTGGTTTAGAGGAATGAAGGCAGTTTTATGAGTATTGAGCAAGCCAAGTACTTTGCTAATGTTAGACTTTTGAGGCACATGATGAACTTGTGCTTTTATACTATCAATCATTGGGACTTCAATGATACTGATCCAGTGTGGATTAAGAAGGATGGAGTACACCTGAGTGGTTTGGGATTGGATTTGTTCAATGTGAACCTGTTGTTGTTCTTGGATAGTTTAGTGAAATCATTGTAGTGGTTGAGGGGGAACAGCTTGTGTCAGGCTGGTGGGCAAAGTAGAGGGACTGGCATGTCCCAATTCTGTTCCCTGTCTGGTGTTATATTTTGAATTTTACAAGGTGCTTGGTTTGGTATCGAAGTGAGTGGTGTCAAGCTGCTTCTGGTGTGAAGTCAGAATAAGTGAGCAGTTGGAGTAGCCCTTCTTACTTTATGGTGGGACAGAGGTGAGTGGGTGACACTGCCCATTGATAAGTTGTTATGTTGAAGTTATGTATTATGTTGTGATAAATAAACTCTATGGTTAATTAATTCTCTGATTAATAAATGTTGTTAAATAAAGGTTTTCTAATGCCATGTTGGTGTAGTGTGTTTTTTACTGAGAGAAAAAGGGATCTAGACAAATATATAAATATGACCGTTTATACTTTCACATTCATCATAATCTAACACCATAGGAATACAAAGAAGGTCACTATCTTTTTTGTGATGGGGGTTGGGATGCAGACACTGTTCTTAGTCTATTGTGAACTGCTAGTTTGTTTTCAACATTAAACCTTGTATACAACTTATTTATTCTTTGAAGTAAAATAAAACTGAATTTCTTTCCTTATTCATGATTTCTGTTCAGAACATCACTGAATTAAAAGCTTTGAAAAAAAAAGCTGTAAAATGTACCACAGAGCGCCAATAATGCCACTGCCTAGGCATAGTTATTCCAGTAAAGTCTTGGATAGTTATGATGTCTTAAAAGGATGCATGAAAAAGCAAAGTCAGAGTAAAACTGAACGTCTTTCCATAGTCGTGTCGTGGGTGAAAAGTTTGCAAAAACAAGCTGTAAAGTGCATCTCTGAACATCTAGAACCCCATGGAATCTTGAGGATTAGCAACCCTGATTCCATTACTTTAATTTGTTTATTTCTTACACAGTTAGCACAGTATAGTTTTATCTAGTTAAGCTATGTTTGAAAGGATGCATGAAAAAGCAAAGTTAAATCTGGATTTATTTCCTTAGTCATTATTTTGTTCAGGGTATCAGTGGATGAAAATGTTGTTAAAAGTATGCAAACTGCACATCAGAGAATCTTGAAAACCATGGCTTATGGAGGCCGCCATTGGCTTCATTCATTTATTTTCTTCACATTTATTACAGAGCACTCTTAATCATTCAGGTTTTGTTGAAGGAATGAAGAGAAAAGCTAATAAGAAAGGCAAAATGTGAAGACATGAAGAAAAGGACAATAGGGATGGTAAGGAGAGAAGCCAAGATGGAGCAGAAGGGTGGCACCTAGGGAATGTGCACTGGTGGGAGCACTAAACAGTGGAGGCGCTTTGGAACCCTTCACTTAGTGTGCCATTTCACTTAAGGTTGGCTTTGCCAACATTTATATTACAGCAATAAATTAGGACTGTCAAAATTTATGTTAGCAATTACTAAGCAACCAGTATTATATATAGCAGCACATGGGACACTGGTAGAATGAAGAAACAAGAACTGTGTTTCAGGTGTTTAGTGTTGTCTTTTTCCAGGCCTGTCACTAAAGGTTCAGAAAAAAAAATAATATTCGGTATACAACTTGCTGTTGTTGCATAAGAAATAAAAGTTATTAATTCAATCAAAAATGGACTATATTGTTTAAATAAAAAGAGAATTTTCAGGCAAGTTTAAGGAAAATAGCATCTAAGACAGAATTAAGTTTATATTCACTTGGAGAAATTCACTGTCTCATATTTTGAAGTATACTTTAATAAGTTCAGAACTGAAATTGTCCTGTTATTCTCATTGGACAAATGCTTTAATTGTAGGAATGTCCAGTAATTGCTTTTATTGTCCCTTTGGTCTATTAAGGATTAAAACAACATTTTGGAAGTGATTAATGTCTCATCTTAAAGAAAAAACTATGTAACACTCCTTGTGCTTATAAGGTTCTGTATGACTCAGAATTCCACACACATTTGAAGACTGCTGACCTTTATTTTCTCACACTGTGCTTACTGAAAAAAAAATGGTACTTTTTTTTTTCTGTGTGTAGGCCTTTAGCTTTGACAAGACTATTCCTTGATGATGGGTGGATCGCCAACACTTTTTTCTGTAATTGCCCAGGTTCTGCTATCAAAATGTGTATTTGTTCTAACCTATCGCAAAATATTCCAGCAAGAAATTCAAACAGTCAGCACTGTTCATTCTTTCAATAGTGCACCCTCCTTTACCAAACATATCTGGAAAAAGCAAAATGTCAGACTCCTCATAAATTCTTCAGGTTCCCTTCTCAGGGTGTAATTAAAATTAGTTTTATAACACATCCAAAACATATCTTCTTGCATTGCCAAACAACCTCATATCAGACTGCAATTAGTCTTAAATTTGTCTATCCATCCATAAGCCCCCTTTCCCATTTTTTCACATGGGGTCGGGGTGTCACTTCAACAGTGACAATTATCTAGAGCCACGGTTTACACTACTGTGTGGCTAGCTCTGTCACAGTGCTTCTTCCATAGCACACTCACATGTACACTCACACCTTTATACAATTTAGAGTATCCAGTCTACCTGCTGCATGTCTTTGGAATGTAAGAGGAAACCAGAGCACCCAGAGGAAAGCCACATGAACATAGGGAGGACATTCTGACTCCACACAGAAGGCACCTCAGCAAAGAATCAAACCAAACCATGTTATCTTGTTTTGCCTAATAGTCAAATATTACTGAAACTACAGATTAATTCCTTCTTCACTAGATGCTGCTATATTATATAAAGAACAGATAATTTTGTTGCAAAGCAATGTTTTTCTTGGCTTTATATTCCTCCAAATACGCCAGCATTCTTTATCAGTCAGTGATGAGTCATAAAACTGCCAACCCTACTGATAAAAGAAACAGCCTAAATTAGTTCCAAGTACTTTAAATCCCAATAGTGACTGAAAGGGAAGGAGACATGCATGCATGCACAAACACATGCATACATATATATGTGCACGCATGCACACACACACACACACACACACACACACACACACACACACACACACACACACACGCACACACACACACACACACACACACACACACACACACACACACACACACACACACACACACACACACACACACACACACACACACACACACACACACACACACACACACACACACACACACACACACACACACACACACACACACACACACACACACACACACACACACACACACACACACACACACACACACACACACACACACACACACACACACACACACACACACACACACACACACACACACACACACACACACACACACACACACACACACACACACACACACACACTCACACATATAGATCCCAGTGGAGATCCTTTTACATTTCTAAGCTTTAAAATTAATAATAAATTTACTGGATAAAGAATGAATACATGCAATTACTATAATTAAATTATTTTAACAGCAATCATTCTAATACCAAACAGTGCTACTCATGCAAATATAACTGCTTGTCCTGGTGAGAGTTATAGTAATAAAAATCTAAGCAAGAATAAGATAATTCCCTTTTTATTGCAAACATCTTCTGCTCATATCGTGGGATCTCCAGGTATTCCCTGGCAATGTGAAACATACAGTTTCCCAAGTATGTCCTGGGGTGCATAATCTCATCTCTTTGGTCATGGCAAAATGCATGAGACCATAGTTAACAATCAAAAATAAGATGACTAGTGATTTGAGAACCTTACCTATGACTTAGCTCTGCCTTCATTACAGTATCAAGGACAATGCCGGGAGTACTGTCACTGCTTCAGTTATACCCTGGTCAGTATACTGATCCCATGTTCCTTCACTTGTGAACAAGACCACAATATTATTAAAGTCCTCTAACTGGCAAAGTTGCAACCCTCCCACCTGTAGAGAGCTATCCACTCCTTTCCAAGAAGGAAGCATTACCTTTGACTTGGAGGTGTTGATTTTCACCTCTACCACTTCTTGGTCAATAGCAAACTGCTCCACTGCATGCCACAGGTCAGAATCAGTTGAGGACAAGAAGACAGTTTCCTCTAAGCAACAAATATGCAGCCTTCATATCCTTAAACTGGATACTTATCAAATTGTAAAAATGCTTAGAAAGTATATGTATGAAAATCACAAACAGGAGGGGGGATGCATCCTTAACACAGTCTTAAGTTTTCATGAATGTGTGTATCTTAACAGTGATGATGTGGACACAACTACCCCTCTGCAAAAATAGGGATCAAATGACCACCGTCAGTGTCCTTGAGGACTCATACGTCTCTATCACATCCCAGAATACATCCTAGGGTTTAAGATCAATTGATTCTTTTTCCCATGCAAGTTACATGTAGACTATTTGAAAAGCTCCCAGCTAGCTCTGCAGTAGAGAAGAATAAAGTCTTAACTGTTACCCAGGTGATTCAGGTTCAGTCAATGGCCCAAGTGCTCCAGTACTGCAGGATATGGCCAGAGAGGATGGCAGTGACCAGTTGTCACCAACTCACCTATCCTATGAAGAGAAATGGTAGCTTTGTCTACTGTATACCTGATACCTTGTGGATGCTGTGTGTTCCAGTTATGCAGCACACTGTGTGAAATACCTGTCAAGCACGTTCTAATGCTGTAAACATGTGAATACATGCATGTGTGGAAGCATGTATGGAAGCATGAATGTGCTTGGGCCTAAGGTTATGGGAATGCCTCAGCTCAGTCTAGAAGCTCATGGACAGCAGGACACTAGGAGAAAAAGGCTTAAAAATACTGGTAAACTCTTCACAGCCAGTCCAATGTTTTTTGAAGGACAAAGTTTACTGGAAAATGTATACATAGATTCTAGAATATCTGAGCCCTAATGACTTAGTCCCCAACTAAACATGGTGTCTCTCCTGCATGTAATACAGAAACTGATTTTTTATCCTTCATAGATACAGTAAACAAGCAAAGAACTCAGGGACAACTAGTAGGCTGCCTGTTCCCTGACTTGTCCAAGGTTTTTGTCACTGTAGGTCAGAAGTTAATGCTAAAGGGGGGGTGGCAAGTTGAGAGCAGCACATATTTTTCTGCTCCACTTCATTCATTCTCTTCTGATTTTCTGACAGGAATACTTTGCTATTTTCATCAGAAGTCTCTGAAAAATACTAAATTATTGAATCTCTGTAAATTGTTTTGGTGGGAAAAATACATATATTTCATATATTTTCCTGTCAAAATATCAAGAGGAAAATCTTAATGAAAGAAGATGAATCACTCAAAGTATACCCTACAATAAAACTCAATGAAGAAAGAGCTGCAGTCAATTCTTTGAAATATCCAAGACATCCTTGAAAATTGATAAATTAGATTCTAAAATAGATAAAATAAAAGAAGTCTGTACTAACAAATTGACATAACCAATGATGTCATTAAACAACAAAAAAACCCCACAAATAACAGCTCTGGAATACTTTGATATAGACGTTGATGGCAGATTATCAGTAGGAGACCACAACATTAACTTAATTTGACAACAAAAATAATAAACTCATGGAGAAAACTGATGACTTGAATAACAGGGCAAGAAGAAGAAATAATGTTAGAATATATGGGGTTCCTGAACAACTGAAGTTGACAATATGGTAAATTTTTTAACATCTTGGATCGCCAAAATGCTAAATCTCCTGGAAGCTTTGTCTTATGGAATAGAAAGAGTTCATAGATCTCTGGTTACTGCACCTACAAATAAAAAATTGCACATCCTAGATCCATCATAGTTACATTTTTCTCTTGGTAAAGACTGTTCCTGGGATTCAATAAAGTAATTTTTCCATGCAGGAACAGTGTAGCCACTCCTGAAAGGAATATAGCCGCCGAGCGATCCAGTAAACCAGTGTTTTGATGTGCATGAGCCTGCCTACACTGTTCTTTCACAGAAACCAGTGCATAATGCTAATTACCTCATTTGCTGGTGAAAGCCATGAAAATGAGGTAAATTAGTGATTCAGCAAGCAGGAAGGTATCTGTCCAAGAACAGTGTTAGCTGCAGAAATGTATTTGGTTACTAACCAAATACATTTCTGCAAATAACAAAATGGAGGCATGACAGCTCCAACAAAACATGTATTATAGTCTTTAGGCATGCCAATGGTCAAATATAGGGCCATTGGCACAGAAAAGTACTTCATTTTTATAAAAATCAAAGTTTTTTTTTTTTGGCTGATCTCTGTCGTTTAAGCATTGGGCCATGGCGCGCAAACAGGATTGTGCCGAAAATAAAAAAAATAAAATGTGAAAACTCAATTTTAAGGGAAAACTGCATTTTGCCATTATAGTCAATGGCATGCAGAATCAAAACAATACAGTGGAACAGTGGTTGTAAAGGGGAAAGGCTCTGTGTTAGTGCAGTAACTATGGACTAAGGCAGTGGGGTATGCAAATGAGGGGAAATTTATTGAATCACAAAAATCTTCTAAGTGTCAAACTGCACCTAACTGTGTAGGTGCTATAGCATGATTGTGTAACTACAAGGAGCAACAGACATGAAAAGGGGGTGTGTCAGGCATGTTGTAAGCACATTCGAGCCCTATGGTGCAGAGATAAGCCTAGCTAAGCACAGCTGAGCAAGGGGGTGTGGCACACCTCAGGGTTTAAAAAGGGATGAAATGGGAAGGGGAAAAAAAGGAAAAATGGGAAAATAGCAGAATAAAAGCAAACAAGAACAAATTAAATAGCTAACAGGTGGAATGCATCATAGTCAGCCAATCATACAGGCAGCATCTGCAGCACAACAGTATAAACTATGGAAACACCTTACAATCTGATTTTTCCCACAAACTCTGCACCATTGGTGTACACATGCAGGGGAATTTTAACTGGAAAAATGTTAGGGGCTGCCATTGCTTTGATCCATCAGTATGTACTAGATCCTGAGGGTGGAGAGGAGGATAATGCTGACAACTGCCACAGACCGAGGAGGAGGAGAAGAGTGTTCAGACCCAGGGTAACTTACCAGGGGCTACATGATCTGGAGATAGTAGAGTGCGACAGCGTGGATAGAGACATACTTCAGCAAATCACCAAGCTGTGCCAGCCTCAACTCAGACTTGGAGCCAACAGAGGGGAACCCATCACAGTGGATACGAAGGAATGTGTAGCCTTAAGAATTCCAGCTAAAGCTACTTTCCAAAGACCTACTGGGGACATCATGGGGGTCTCACAGGCATCTGCATCCAGGGTACTCTACCAGATGCTTGATGCCCTGCTATCACATGCCAGTGAGCACATTTAATTTCCCAACACCCGTGAGGAGAGGACTAGCAATATGCATCTCCTCCACCATGTAGCAGAATACCTGAAGGTACTGGGTGCCATAGACTGCATGCACATCAACATCAAAGCATCACACAGTGAACAGGGTAGGGTCTACATAAACTGCAAGGGATTCCCCTCCATCAACTGCCAGGTCACGTGCAATGCCCAGGGCATTATCATAAATGTATGTGCTGGCAGCCCTGAAAGCTATAATGACTCCCACATTTGGCATTCTTCACAGTTGTACCAGACAGTTGCCAGTAGGTGCATCCCGTATGGCCATCTGGTGGGGGATGCTGGCTATGCACTGGAGCCGAGGATGATGACACCCATCAGAAATGCACACACATTCACACAAGAATGCCATAATGAGGCACACACACAAACCAGGATCATTATAGAGCATGTTTTTGGGATGCTCAAATCACGGTTCTGCTGCCTTGACATATCTGGTGGAGCCTTGCATTACTTTCCAGCCACATGTGCACAAATGTCCATAGTATGTGCCATGCTACATGATATGATCCTATGGAAACAGCTGCAACAGGAACAGTATGGGGAAGGGCCACACAGCCCACCACCATTGCCACGGTCCTCACAGGCACAGAGGGACTCAGAGGAGGAGGCCCCTGAGCCTGCTCCTGTAGGTAGACGGAGGCATGCCCGGTATGCTCAGGCCTTGGAAAAGAGTTGCCCACCCAGTGCCCTACATTATCAGTCTTGCTGATGTCATTCCCCTTATCAGCACCTTTGGCCAGTTGCAAGCCCAGTAAGTTCCATAGTATGTGCGATAAAATGCGTAACACTATAGTACAAATCACTAGGTAGGCAGCAGTTCTAATCTCAATACTAGCAAATAAGTGTGTGTGTGTGTGTGTGTGTGTGTGTGTGTGTGTGTGTGTGTGTGTGTGTGTGTGTGTGTGTGTGTGTGCTAATAGCATAACACTATAGTACAAATCGCTAGGTAGGCAGGGATTCTAATCTCAATACTAGCAAGTGTGTGTGTGTGTGTGTGTGTGTGTGTGTGTGTGTGTGTGTGTGTGTTATAACAGCATAACACTATAGTACAAATCGCTAGGTAGGCAGGAATTCTAATCTCAATTCTAGCAAGTAAGTGTGCGTGTGTGTGTGTGTGTGTGTGTGTGTGTGTGTGTGTGTGTGTGTGTGTGTGTGTGTGTGTGTGTCCTGCTGATCTCAGTCACATTTACAGATACCTTTAGGGAGCTGTCAGCCCTATAAGCTCTGTGGCACTTGCAATAACTATAGTGCAACAAACTTTAGGTAGCAGTTCTAATCTCAGTCCTGGCAAATGTGTGTGTGAGTGTATTTGTGTCTGCATGTGTGTATATCTGTGGGTTACAGTATTTTGTGACCATCCACAATAAGTTCATCTCCAATTGCTATACTTTACAAGGTTTGCTGATGTCCCTTACCTTAGAAGTAACTTGGGATGCCCCTCACCCTATAAGCTCCATGGCATGTGCGATAAATGTATAACACTGTAGTAGTAATAACTAGATAGGTTGAATCTCAGTCTTGACAAATGTGTGTGAGTGTGTGTGTGTGAGATCCATATCCATCGCTGTGTGGATTTTGCAATCTTTTAGTGTGTGGTGCACCCATTGCATATCCCAATGCCCATTGTACAGGGCCCACTGTTGTCAACCACTGTAGAAGTAGCTGTAGACACTCTGCAGCACTATAAGTTGTGTGCTATGTGAAATAACTATGTAACAGTATGGTATCAAAAACAAGATAGGTGGGGCTTTTAATCCTTTGATACCATTCTCCACTCAGGAATCATAGACAAACACATTCAGCTAGGCATCAACCCCTATGTCACTAGGTGGGTTGCAAACTGACTCATGGAGGAACCCACAGTGTGAAGGCAGTGGACTCCATATCAGACTGCTGACCAGTCATGAGTGGAGTACCAAAGGGTCTGATCTTGGTTCCCCCATGTATGGTATGTAGGCCTCTGATATCCAGCCCAACACAAAGGGATTCTGGCTGACAATGTTTCCAGACAGCTGCAAGGTGGGTGCTATGTTTACATCCCCAAATTATGTTGACATTCTTCCCTGAGACCTATGACTGTTGTCCAAACACTGGCCTTAGGCTCAATGGCAAGAAATGTTTTGCCATCCCCTCTGGGATCAATGGGGTTTCCATGAATTACCACGTTGCTGGTAGTCCACTTGACACACAAGTCATTATAAGAGGTCTGGGAATACAGGTTGACAGTGACCTCTATTATGATCACCACATTGCCACTGTGGACAGAAAGTCCTTCTATGTGGCACATCTCATAACTAAGAGTGTTGCATCCAGGAAGGGAGAGGTCAATGTCTCCCACTATTCTCCCCTCATTAGGCCAAACATCAAGTACAATGGCCTATTTGCCATGTACCTCACTACACACCTGCAACAACTGGGGAGGCTGCAAATGTATTTCACAAATTGGACCCTAGGCCTTAAACATCTGTACTATATGGACAGATCCCAATACCTCCAGGTATTCTTGGTACAACTTGATTACTTATATGTGATCTCTGCTTGACTGACAAAGCCATGTCTGCCCAGCCCTGTAAGGAATGCCACATCTAGTGAAATCCCAATCCATCTGCACCACATGCCATGGAGACCACAACTTCATTACCACATTCAACAGAACATGGTGGGGAACAGGTCCATAATCCAGAGACTGGTCACGTTAATATATGTCACATACATGTCAATCAGAGCACCTCACTGCCCCTCTTCCAGAGAAATCTGGATTTAACTATCACCATGGGGATCATTCAAGTGGCACTGTGGGCAAATGTCAGGTGGCATGATGCCAGGTACTCCCATAGACTAGGCTTGTAATGGCTCCATGGCCATTAGCCTGGTACACAACTATGAATACATGAACCTATGAATCTCAGTAATGGAAAACATGTGTGTGTGTGTGTGTGTGTGTGTGTGTGTGTGTGTGTGTGTGTGTGTGTATGTGTGTGTGTGTGTGTGTGTGTGTGTGTGTGTGTGTGTGTGTGCATGACTGTGTATAAAAGTGTTTGTGAGCATGTACAGTTGTAGGTGAAAGTACTTTGATGCCCTTCTCACCCACTACACCCCCATTGCCATACTTTGCAAGAGCTGATGATGTTATATACTTTAAAGGTACCTTCTGACACTCTTCAACCTATAGGCACCCTCTGATGCCTGCGGTAACTGCATAACACTATAGTACCAATAACTACATAGGTAGGTGTTCCAGTCAGAGTCCTGGCAAATGTAAGTATGTGTGTGTGTGTGTGTGTGTGTGTGTGTGTGTGTGTGTGTGTGTGTGTGTGTGTGTGTGTGTGTGTGTGTGTGTGTGTGTGTAGGTATGCAAGCATTTGCACATGTGTATGTTTGTAGAAGACAGCATTTTGAGGCCTCACTCTTTCAGTACACTGCACATTGCCATACTTTACAAGGGCTGGTAATGTTGCTCACCTTAGAAGAGCCATGGAACAGTCTTCACCCTCCAAGGTCCATGGCATGTGTGATAAATGTAAATCACTGTTTCATCAATAACTAGATAGGTAGGGGTTCTAATATCAGTCCTGGTAAATGTGTGACTGTGTGCATGACAACAGTATCCTGTGTTTGAGTGAGTACTATATCCAATGGGGGGGTGGGTGTTACAATTTTAGACCATGGTACTACCAGTACATGTCCCAAGGTCCACTGTATGAGACCCACTGTCTCCATCAACCGTAGAGGTATCTGATGACACTATTCAGCCCAATAAGGGCTGTGCTGTGTTTAGGAAGTATATAACAGTATGGACTGACTGCATGATAGGCAGGGTTGCTAACCTCAGTTCTGGCAAATGTGTGTATGACTGTATCTGTGTTTGTCATTGTGTATATTTCTGTAGGTTAGAGCATTTTGAGTCTATTCTCACTTAGTACATCTCCCATTGCCATACTTTACAAGACCTGGTGATGTTGTTCACCTTAGAGGAACCATGGATCCTACAAGGTCTGTGGCAGGTGCAATACATGCATAACAGTTTAGTAGCAATAACTAGATAGGTAGGGGTTCTAATCCCAGTCCTGGCAAATGTGTGAGTGTTCAAGACTAGTATCCTGAGTGTGTTTGAGTGAGGATTATATCCATTGGGAAGACATGGTTTACAATTTTAGGCCATGGTAGTCCCAGCACACATCCTATGTTCCAATCTACAAGGGCTGCATTTACATCAACCATAGAGGTATCTGTAGACACTTTGCAGACCTATAAGCCCTGTGCTGTGTGCAACAGATATGTAACAGTATGGAATGAATAGCTAGAGAGGCAGGGCTGCTAATTACAGTACAGGCACATTTGTGTGTGTGCATTGGTGTGTATAGCAGTGTTTGGGAGTGTGTAGACTCATGCATGACAGTATTATGGATCCATTTACACCCATTACACCCCACATTGCCATACCTTACAAGGGCACATGATGTAATTCATTTTACATGTACTGTGGAACACTCTGCACACTATAAGCTCTGTGCCACCTATGATAACTGCCTAACACTGTAGTATCACTAACTAGATGGATAGTGGTTCTAAAACCAACACTGGCAATTGTGATTCTGTGCATGTGTGTGTGTGTGTGTGTGTGTGTGTGTGTGTGTGTGTGTGTGTGTATGTGTGTGTGAATTGTATTCTCTGTGCATTTGGCCAGCACAATATCCTCTGGGGGTGTGGATTTCAACAATCTGAGGTGTGTTACAGCCAATACACTTCCCATTGTCCACTTTACAAGAGCTGCTGATATCTACTACCATACACTTACCTGTATACACCCCTCAGCCTTATAAACTCTGTGGCACATGCAATAACTGCTATACAGACATGGTAATTGCGTGCAGCTGTACCTAGGATATGACACACTCGATGTGTTACCACACTGCCATACCTCTCATTGCAAATTACTTTTGCAGTTTATAACAGCACTATTGTACATATGCCCCTGTTTCTGGGCTGCTGTACCTCGATTGTGTCAGGCTTTTTCCATATGTCATGCACTATGAGGTAGATAGGTATGGTCTATCATTATTTAGCACTATCATTCCTGACATTGTCCCAGTAATGTTGTGGAATCCCACACATGTTCTGGGGTAGGAGACATAAATATGCAGCAAAGGCTGGACAACCTGTGGAACTCTGTACAGTCAGGAGGTCAGTGTATGTCTGGCCATTGTGTACGGCCTATCAAGGATTTATAGCAGTGGACTGTTTACTTATTAGTTGGCCTGTGTAGGGTGGGGGCTAAGATGTGAGTGACAAGCATCCTTTTGTGTCTAACTGTGCATGCTGCTCCAGTTACTGGTTGTCTATCAGCAGTACATGTTTGTATGGGCATTCTGAAACATGTCCCATAACACCACACACGTCCGGCTACACTGTTACCTGGGACAGCATATGTAGGGGTATTGTGTGACTGTCATTCAAGATATATCTGTCCACACAGTCATTATACTGTAGTTTTTGATAGGCTTACCAGTATGTTGCTGTGACTGTGGTGCAATTGGATGTGTGAATGCACTTTCACACCAGTATATTTTTCAGTAGAGTTACATCCCTGTAGTGCATGTTGTATTAGCTAATGCATGTGTAATTCCCCAGATCTGCTTTGGGGTATTGTGGTGTTGTTCTGACTGTATTTTGGGTGGTACTTGGTGACATGCATGTCAGCTTAGTGCAGTTTCCTTAATGTTACATAGCTGCACTCATAACTGTCAACTCTCCAGGTGTTCATAGAATATATAGTTGCCTGGCTCATATATCTGGTCTGGTCCGCATGACAGGTGTATATTTCTGACAATTCAGCGGGAAGATGTGTGGAATGGACTCAATACATAATGACAGGCAATTGATTTCTCAGACATCTGATATTGCATTCAACATATGTTAGGACAGACAGTGTTACTGCAGCAACATCCTCAGTTTATCTACCCAATTATTTCCAATGTGTCCGTATTTCCATACCCTTGTTCCCCCACTTTGTTTGGCTTGGTCCAGACCCCTCGTATTAAGGTGTTTTGAGGTATGACTGCGCTGCATGTTATGGAAAAATGAATATATATATATATATATATATATATATATATACATATAATATGTATATGTATATAGCTCATCTATGACAATACACACAATTTCTATCTAGATTAGATGGATATTTGGAGGAGATACTAGGATGACTGCTGGTTAGTATGGAGATCAAACTCTGACTATCTTATGGAGTTTGTTGGATATTTAAATGATAACAAATGAGGTATACTATTTACAGTTAATTACAACATCAGCAGGATTACCTTTCTGGATGTCCTAGTCACTAGGAATAGTGACCATACATTGGCATCAGAAGTGTATCATAAATACTTCCAATATATCTCCCTTCTCCATGCTACCAGCTTTCATCCCCCACATATATGCAGAAACATCCAAAAATCAAAATGTTTGTGTATGAAATTAATATGTTCAAATGATGCCACTTATGAGGTTTATCAGGAAGATCTAACCACCAGATTCAGGAACAGAGGCTACAAAATTGGGAATATTTATAAGGCCAGACATTGGGTGGCTAATCGAGACAGGCAGGATCTTTTGAGATATAGGGTCAAGGCTATGGACAAGGATTCTACCATCCAACTAGTCACACCTATGGAAGGAATACTGATGTCCTACTTAACAGTGGTCATAGACATTGGAACATCCTCTCACCAGATGCTAAACTATGTGATTTTTTTGGATGACAGATGCCATTTTTCTTTCAGGAGTACAAAGAACCTGGGGTAATTTCTAAGTCATTATAAACATGGATGGAGATGTAAGGGTGATTCCATACAAACAACTCTCATGGGGGACCAACTTAAGGGATGTTTTTCCTGTGGCTATTACACCCACTGCAGAAAGGTAATGAAGACATGCCAGTTCAGTAGTAAAAATACTGGCCAAGTATTTGATATTTTCTTTTTTGCTAATTGACGGACTGGGTAATATATTTGGCTACCTGTACCTGCTCTGAATTTTATGTGGGACAAATGTCCAGACCATTAAAATTTAGAATCTCTGAACATTTAAGTGACATCAGGCACAAAAAGCTTACAAACACTTTATACATGCATACTGAGGTATATAAGAATGCACCCTTTAACTTTACTGTGATAGATAGAATTATTGGACAAAGGACAAATAAAGCAGGTTGGCATCAGATTTTAAAAAGTACAGAAAAGACATGGATTATAAAATTGGGAGCTTTGTTTTCACCAGGACTTAATGATTGCCTATAATTAGAATTGTTAATTAATTTACTAATTTAGAGCCTCACCTAGTGGTTATATATAAAAAGGAGATCAATTTTACATGTCTTAACTGCACTGATGAATTTGTACAGCCTAAACCAGTTTGTTTTGTCTCTTTTTTTATTTTTAAACTATGCTTTTGAGCTAGCTTTGGAATAAATATCTCATGCTGCAATCTGCTGGCTCCCTTTGTTTTGTATTGCTATCAGGCCTTATTGGAGCTGTGCAGTTGATGTACTTGCAGGGGCTGCTTTATATACAGTGCTCCAATTGACGCCATAAAAGAGATTTGAAACAGCTGCATAGCAAACAGAACACAGGTATATATGGAACCACAGTAGGCATTATAACGGCATGCAAGTTACATTGATAGCAACAGGCCACCAATTATAGTATTTGAATGGGGAACATTAATAATCAAGCAATTCAATATTTGTAGAACAATAGGACACATGCCCCAACAGTAGGTTTGAAGAAAAACATACCCGCTGATTGTATGTATGAATTATTGGTGCAGATAGGGTGGGGGAGAGAGAGAAATGTCAATTAGCAACTGTATAGGCTTCAATTGTTCACAACCATAATGATCATTATTCTACTCATTACTCTCCAGGAATGACTTCACTTTACATTTACCTATGGCCTGTGGTTGGACAGTGGGATGTTAGTACACAGTGTATTACTAAAGCCTTCTTAAAGCTAATACATAAATTTCCTTACCTAGCAGACCTGTGGAGGAAATATATGTTAACACTACCTGACCGTTTCTACACGTATTCACATATTCAAGTTTACATATGTGACACTGACAGGGGTGCCCTGCACTCATGCTGTGTGTGTGTGTGTGCTGCTGCCATACTCTGCCTGTATTTCTATCTGTCACCCTGGGTATTGGCAGTGGTGACCACTAGCTGTGACAGCAGGACACTTGAGGGACATTTATCAGAAGAAAGCGCTTGGTGTATGTACTTATCTTGCTGTCATTTGCAGCCTCAGGGTTGGACAGTGGAAGTATTGTACATAGTGTATTAGTACCAACTTCTTACAGCTAATAGAAACATTTCCTTACTTGGCAGACCTGTGGAGGAAATTTCTGTTAACACTACTTGACTGTTTCTACACATATTCTCATATTCTTGTGCGAAATTATGCATATAGCTTACTACCACTCCCGGGATAAAAACTGTGCCTGTTTGTGCAAAAAGGTACAACAAGGCTGTGTTTCATCACAATGAGCTATTATGGAACTTCTATCCCATGTTTGACTGTTTTCTGCCTAATACTCAATTGGTTGGATAATCTGACCTTGTAATTCTGACATTCATGCATGGCAGATAGTTCTTCTACTGTGTATTAACACTTTGACATATTACAATCTGGAAAGCAATGGTTAACACAAAGCACGCTGTAGAGAATACAGTATAATACGTTACACATTACTATTCAGGAATCAGATCTTGGTGCATGGAACCTTTCATATAGTTGCTCTCCTGTTTTACAGCTCCACAGTCTTTGTCAGATGAGCCTCAATTAATTCATGCTGTCAGAGCCATAGTTGTTGTGCAGAACCTGTACACATTTCGATTCATACCACCACATAGCAAAGTAAACACGACAGTTTGGGGGTTTTAGTTGTATTGAAGGGTACTGACACTTGTATTGATAGATATCCTGTACATGACTATTACTCTGCTAACATTCTTTATTCATTACACACAGTACACATTTTAACCTACTGGCAGATGACATTATACTCCTTTCTATTTGTTTGCCCTGAATACTGCAAGCAAGATTTGTACTCATCAGCCTCCCAGCGCAGCGTTCGCATCCTGCTGGCATGGGCTTCTATGTTTGCAGCCCTCTCATCTACAGCTGTACAAGAGATAAAGAAACACTTATGCATACCTATCAATCACATATGCAGGCTGGACATTGGTAAAAATTAATTGATACTGATACTTACACACTTCTGGGACATTCTGTGGCCATGTGTCTTTAGTCCACTGGTTCAAGAGCTCCCTCTTCCTATGCTTGAGGTCAGCAAGATGGTGACAGACCTGCTCACTAATTTGAGGGATGCCAGTAGCACTGGTGAGATCATGTGCAAGATGGTCCCAGGCCTGTGCTTTGCATTATGAGCCCTGGTACTGGCCCTGCAGCAGTCATTCCTCATGGTCTTTCACTAGGAGTCCAACCATGACCCTGAACTCCAGAATGCCCCAGCACTGCACACAAAAGTGCAATCCCTCTCCTACATCAGCCATAGTACCTGCAAAGATGAGCTAAAACTGGTTATGGCTGTATTCCCACCTTTGAGGTTTAAATAGGGCCAAATTCTCACCCTTTGCTGTCATTGGACCATTTTGAATATGCTGAGCTAAGCTAAGTGATGGGCAAACATGCTTAGCTAAGACTGGCAGTGGTTAAAGGGATATATCTTGAGAACTGCTTACCAATGCACAAATCTACTTAGCTGGACTACTTATTGATTAGCATTTACATTTAAGCAATGCTTACACCAGCTTAGACTAGCTGAGCACTACTTAGCATTACTCAGATTTCATTTTATAGAGTATCAGGATTGTGGGATTGATTCATCATTACTGCCATATTGTAATTGTATGTTTACCTTCCATAACATCCCCCTATGTGCTTTCATTACATTATATTCTTGTGTGACTATACTGTATGGGGAACTTGTGTTTATATGGGGGTTTCACACCTTTTCAAGCCTGGCACCTCACTTTTGGACCTGCTACACTACCCTGGTTGACAAATATTATTTATTAAAACAAAAGAATTTTAATACTGCTTTCCTATGTAGAAGTGAAGGGACTTCATTGGGGCTCACCATGAATGTCTGCATGCAAAGCAGAAGCTCTAACCACTATGCATTCTCACCTTGATAGCTCTAACTATATATTTCTATTTAGCTCCTTGGGATATTTAAGCTATGCTAAGCACAGCTGCATGACATGCACACCAGCTCAGCTTAAACTTCACTTGGGATGGAAAAAAAAATGAAATGGATTTTAATGTTCTTCTCACTTTAGGGGTATGCGCATACCTCTCAGCCTCTTGATCAGGACATCCAGGCAACTACATCATACATGGGGGACTCTGGCCACAACTGGGGACACTTTTTAATTGTTTCCTCTTGGAAACATGATGGTGTTGAGTTATTTGGAATGCCAGTGTGTACACTGGCATACCCATCTGGACATCCTGTGCTGGTCTATACTGTGAAGGGGTCTGTTTCATATGTTTCAGTGTCCGCAGACACTGTTATTATTTCCATTTGTATCTGTGGACACTGTTGTTTGTTTTCAAAGTGCCGTAATGGCACTTTCTGAGTGCAGGGGTTGTGTTAACTGTGTGAGCACTGCTGGGACATGCCCCCTGCACTTGTTCACGGTTTGTGTCTGTATAGGTAGAACAGAAGTGAGCCTTCATGAATATGCATGGCACAATGCTGTGCTTTACGAACACAAACCACTCCATGCAAGAATAGTGATATTCTTACACAGAGTTTGAGTCCAGAGGCTTGTTCTGAAAACAGGTGGGCCAGCTTCACCACTGAAATTAGGGAACTTACTGTTCAGATTTCATAATAATTACTCATCCCTAGTGGTCTCAAAAAGGAAACCCTGCATAACTTTGCTAAAATCATTGAAAAAAGCTGGCATCAAGACCCATCCAATATTCCCAGCAAATCTTAGATTCATTCTGCCTGAGGGAAATAAAAAAATTGACAACTTAAAATATTCAATTTCCTTTGTTCAGAAGAAGAAGTATCCATTGAATTCTGCTGTAGACATGGATATAAGTACAGCTCTAAAGAGACAAGCTACAAAGAGTGATTGCTCTGTTAAACAGAAAAAAAAGCCCAGATATAAATAAATTATTTAACTGCAATTCCAATTAATTACTTTAAGTTATGTTGGTTTATCATTTCTCAAAGAAAATCCTCTAAAGGTAACTCTTATTTTTAAAACAAATAATTTAACATGTATTAGCTTCGTTACTACTGTGGTAAAATAGCATCACTAGAAACAACTTAATACTGACAATAGTAAAATGCTTGTTTTATACTGCTTTGTTTATATTACCCTCACCCCTACATTTCATATAAAACATAATTATAATAATATGGTAACATAGTGATCCTATTAGTTTAGACACAGATATGCGGGTTGGTTTAGAAATGCAAGTATATATAGTTGTATACTTTGTCATGTTTCTTTCGGTATTTAAAAGTCTTTTTAGTGCCTTTAATAACTATATTTTAATTTAACCAATAACAAAGTCTTTAAATGTAGTTTTGGTGTTGTATGTATAATAATCAAATAATCACCACTTTAATGCTTTCAATACACATTAACCATTTTTTAACTTTTACTTATGAAATAAAAATGAAAATATGCCTTTTTAGTTAATTGGCAGCTTGTAGAACACATGTGCAAGTGATATGTGTTATAAGCTTTCCTTTTTAGGTTATTTTTCCCATTGACTTTACTTACAATGCTTCAAAAATGATTTTAAACAGAGCTCAAGCTTTGGTATGTTCAAGCAACACTCCATCTTCACAGGGGAATGCTTGCAAGTCATAAAGGAAGTACATTATAACATTTGACCTCTCAGAAGCTGGAATTGCATAGAAAATAAAATGAAAGCCAAAACAAACTATTCTAAAAGTTGTTTGTATGAAAAAGTCATTTGTATATGAAAGAATATTGTAAGTAGAGTATTTGTATACTAAAGTTACATATGAAATTAATATATCGAAGTAGTTTGAACTATTTACTCATTCTAAATGTAAAATATAACAAGTGGGACCCTTTATAATGTTAGATAAAGACCTTTTATATGGTGGCACCATCTTTACTTTTTACTATTATCTTCTGTTATAGTATAAAATTAACTTCTGACTCACTCCTTTTATGGAAAGTAAATCTGAAATAACAGAGGGATAGTACTAGCAGTTGCATTTAATTTGTTACTGCATGTGTTGCTGTCATATAATAATTTTGGAGGTGTTCACTGTTTTAATAGTTTTATACAGTGGCAGGTCTACTGAAGCTGCAGATAGGTTGACCACTAGTGCATAACCACCCCACTGGTTTCAGTTACCTTTTGTGAACAACATATAATCATGTGATCTATGTAAAGCTGGGTCACATATATCTTAGAAGCAGCTAGTGTCATGTTACTGGATTTACAATGAATAATGCTGTATTTGTGAATTCTAATGTGATGAGGTTAACTCACTTAATGTTTCCGGATTAGTATATTCTGTTATGAATGTGTGCTATTCTCATTTTATTTAGAGGAATACCACTGTAATTAGTCATTTGACTGATAGCTATGCCTCATTGCCTGCTTTATGAATTTGATGAAAAGTAAAACTGTGGTTACTATGTTGTTATCCTTAGATTAACTTATTGGTGAGGAGTGGACTTGCATTCATTCACTGTACCAAGTGATATTTTGAGACCTGCAATCTTAAAACATGATTTTTCAAAACACATTTTTAATTTAAATTATATTTCAAATATGTTATCATTATAGCTGGAGCTAAATATTCTAAACAAAGCATACTACATATAATTAGTTGTTAATTATTATAAATTAATTGAAAATGATAATTCTCTATACTGAAAATTATTTTGGTACAATAATCTTACAGTTTAACACTTACTTCTTTAGATACAAATAATATATTCTTTAACTGTGTATAAAATGTGTATAGTAATTATTTATTTATATGTTTGAAGTAGTAGTAATATAGTGTCTGAAGTTGACATAGTTTGGTTAGCAAGAGGTTTGAATGGAAAATGCATCAAGCCTGGAATAATGCTTTCAATGTGGAAGGTTGTAAATGTTTTATATCTTATGGTTATCACTTTAACTTTCTTTATCTCTGTCCATAACAAGTAATTATAATTTTACATTAAGGAACATCATACAAAATCAATATAAAATAGATTTTGAACACTTCATGTTGAATGATGCCTGTATTCAAGTGAGTCTTATTGAATGTTAATGAATTAAATAGCCCAATAAAGAGAAGTAGTTTTAACAAATATTTAACACTTCATAAAATTGACATTATCTTCTTACAAGAAACACATCTAATGTCTAATAATGTAAACAGATTATTGTTGAAGGACTATTCAGTTTTAGTTGGCTCACGGTTTGAATCAAAAAGATGTATTCTAATCTTATGGAAAAAAATACATTAGGTATACCCACAATTGTAGACTCTTTTCCAGATAAAAAAATGGTACTTTAGGACTAGTAGTACTTGAGAAAAAAATAGTACACTCTTATAAATGCATACTGGATACCAGGTATAGGTGTGAATACAGTCAAAAATACCTAGATATTATTACACTACACTCTAAAAGTGAAATGTTATTTGCTGGTGACTTTAACTGAATTTTATCTCTTAAACAACAAATAATAAAATAAAATAAAAATGTCTTCAGTAGAAAAATATTTAAATAATTTCATTAACAGTATGGATTTAAGAGATCTATCTGACCTAAATTGTCAACATCCTTGAAATTTACACACTACTCTTATAGATTTGGAACCCAGGCAAACATAGACAAAGTTCTAGTATCCAATTTATTATATTCCCTACTAACTCCCCAATCTGCCACCTGATCACATGCTCGATCTCTGACTCCCCTGTAAGTGTGGTCATCTGTAAGACTACTTTTAACAGTAGAATCTTACTCGACAAATCTACTCTCACCAATCTATAACTAAAATTTTCTTCCTGCCTTATGTCCTGTATCCTCCTTTACCTGGAGTGTTTTATTAACTTTCTGTTATATTACTATGCTCAGCATACATGATGTAACCTGTTTTTGGTAGTATGCTAGATGCACTGTAATTGACATTGGCCAGGATTCAGTAATCCTCTGTGTAAGACTAAATAAGTCTTACATGGAAATGGCAGTCTAAGAGTATGACATCAGCACACCATGCATATTCATGAGGATGTGCTGAGTCAACTCTAAGGCTAACACAGAGAGTGCATGAGTGCAGGGGGCATGTCAGACTGCCAAGCAGTCCAAATATCCACGCCCCTGCAAGTGTCTAAATCTGTAAATGTCACCAGATATGAGCAAGTCTGCTCAAATGTGTATATCCCCAACACTACACTCCCCCACATTCAAAACCCCTGTACAAATGAAATAAAATGTAAAACTATTTTTTTTTATTATTCCCGATATAGCTGCCCGTATTTGCAAGTGTGTGTGTGTGTTTGTGTGTGTGTGGGTGTGCCCATTGCTTAGCTACAGTAAGCAGTTGAGACATCGAAGAAGATAATAAACCACTTATATGCAAATTAAGCCAAATAGCAATAGCGTAGTGCTAGAGCCTTCGCTCAAAGAGGAGGCATTCCTGGTTTGAGTCCCACCACTCCCCTTTCTATTTTCTGTAGGAAATCTGTGCATAAAAATCATTCCTGACATTTACCTTTTAAATTTTATTAAAATGCATTGCAATGGCTTATGTAGTAGTGAATGATATTTTAAATATATATAAAAAGGTGAAACGGTCATGCATACTAATGAATGGATAAGTAACCTATCTTAACCGATGTGAAGCACTGCTAAGCAATGTTTACCAAGATTAAGCACATTTAAGAATAATTGCCCATACCTAAGCACTGCTTTAACTAGCGCAATGGCTTTGCGCAGAGCTGTGCATTGCGCTAACTAGCGCAAAGAAAACATGTTTGCGTAAAGCTGCACACTGCGCTAACTAGCGCAACGTATGGCAATGTCAGGCAATGTAGAGCAATGTTGGGCAAAGTTGAGAAAAGCCACCTAAACACAGCCACCCCTCCTAGCTGGTCAGGCCAGTAGTAAAATAAAAAGCAATGACAGGCCTTGAACCTGGGAATCTGTGCACCATAATCACAGTACTGAACCACTAAGCCATGACAGCTTTTGCTGTTCATGCACTGTCAACATACATATACATATTAATCAAAGTTTGCTCAGTGCTAAGCAGGTGTGCACTCAGCTGAGATTTTTCAAAACCAGCCAATCACAAATAAGTGTGGGAAATGAGGCATATTTAAGCTCCATAGGCGGAAATAATTGCCATAACTGGTTGTAGCTCCCATCTGCAGTTAGAATGGCCGGTGTTGGAGAGGGCTCTCATTTTCGAGCGCAACGGTGAAGCATTGAGGAGTCAAAAGTGATGGTTTGGCTCCTCGTCCAGCATCATGATGCAAGACTCCTGCAGGGCCAGTTCCAAGGCACTGAGTACAAGACGGAAGCCTGGAACCATTTAGCACATGATCTCACCAGTGCCTCAGGTGTCCCTTGGACTGGTGAGCAGGTCAGACACCACTACACAGACCTGAAGAGACGGAAGCAGGACCAACTGAACCAATGGATACCGGAGGCATGTAGGAATGAAAATGCCCCACTACTGAGTAGGTAGCTATGGAATGGAATATGTAAGACTTGCTATTGTAGTCTATATTATGGACAGGTATGTCTCAATATCCCTTCATTTACTTCACAGCTGCAGGTGTCCATGCTGCAAATCAGCAAGCCTATGCAGATAGGCTGCTAAGGCTGTGCCACCAGGCAGGTTAGTAATTATTCTGCATGTATTGTTATATAAAATAAGTGAGAGAGCCTGAAAAAAAGTGTTGTAGCCCAATAATAAAGGCATAATAAGTCCTAAATAATTTTTCTGCATGTACTGTTATATAAAATAAGTGAGAGAGCCTGAAAAAGAGTGTTGTAAGCCATTAATAAAGGTATAATACATCTTGAATAAGTCTTCTGCATGCACTGTAATATCAAATAAATAAGAGAGCCTCTAGAAAAGTGTGTAATGTAATTAATAAAGGTATAATTCCTGCAGTGTGTCTGTGTCACTTACTTCGAAATGTCGTTGTACTCTTGCATTATATAAATAGTACTGCTGTATTAAGCGTTGTCAACCCACAATTGGCCAGGCCCATATAAAGTGGATGAAGGGAGTGCCAGTAGCTGTGAAGCATATATATACAGTCCTCAACTGTTGGTTAATGGCTGGCATGCATAGGTAAATCTGGCACACGAGTAGCTTGTTAATGTGTTCCCCAGAAATGTCAGTGTGCTGCTAGAAATGTAGGGGGCTGTAGAAATATAACTGATAATGTCACCTGAACACATCCAGATATGTAGATATATAAATATAAATAAAATATATAAATATGTAGCAGTAACACCTGCATCCTGGACAGTTTGTATATCAGATACAGGTCAGGTATATAAGGAACTAGCCAAACCCATTTCACAACTTAATGCACTTTGCCTAGTGTAATAATTCATGTAGGGGATATACATCTGCAGTCAATAGGAATGTAGTGTAAACTATAAGTACATATAAGATGTTAATGAAGGTATCTTTTTACACCCTACTGTATGTGCATAAACAATGCAATTCCACACCTCAATGGGTATGTCTAATCTCAAAACATTTGTTGGGACATATGTCCTATTGGTTTATAAATATCTGCATTTACTTTGATGCATGTTCACTGTTCAAACACCACAATCTTGGTGGCCTGTTGCCACCAATCAATCCTGCATGCTGTTGGAATGTCCTCTGTTGTTCTATATATGCATGTGTAATGCTTGCTGTTCAACTGTTGGAGCTCTGGTGTGTTGGGTTAATGGGAATATTACTGCATGCTGTTACAACTAATTTGGAATGCTGTTGGCTGTTACTAACCCATATTGTCATTAAATCCTCCAAAATAGAGAACGTATGGGAAGGCCGGTCCCAGCGGACCCACCTGTCCCACCTCAGCTGGCAATGTCACCTGGCACAAGCAGGTTCGGTGCCCAGACTGGGACCTCCTCCTCCATTGGCTCTGTGCCACCTTCGGCTGGAAGCACTGCAGGGGATGGGGCTCATCCCCCCATACAACCGTGGCCAGAGGAGAGCCACCTATCACTCTCCGAATGGTCTGGGCTGTGGTGTGTAGGGAGATCCAACATTCAGTCGCTGATCCTCTATGCAAGATCGAGGCGAGACTGGCGCGACTCACAGGTGAGCCTGCCCCTCCTACGCAGCCCCCAGCACAGCCACCCTCTGGGCTGTGAAGGTGCAGTGGTGACTGCCCATGGGTGGGGAATCTCAGTTCCACTGTTGCCATCTGTGGGCTCATGGGCTTGCACTTTCCAAACATCCTTCCTCGTCAATGGTGTTCACCCACCTCATGTGTCATATTTCACCCCTGTATGTGTCTTGTTTGTCTTGTCTGTGTACCTCCCCAACCAACCTCCCCAAATATACCTACTTCCCCTACCCCACATTCCACTCTCACCCGAAAAAAAAATGGGCAATCTGCTCCCACAAAAAAATTATACCCCATACATAGCTGCCCATTTTGCACACATGTCCGCTGGACACATAAACTGAAATTTAATTGGCAGTACAACATACTTTGTTGTCCTCACCCCTTTCTCAGGGGTTGAAGGTTTCAAAATTCCCTCCACATTTCTACTATATGCACAACTGTTGCTGTTAAAGAAATGGGCAGCTATGGACCTTCCCTACACCCATCCTGCACATCCCTAGCTGTTTTCCCTACTGTCTTTCCCTCTTTGTGCCCATTTTTCGCCACTTTCCTATCTCCCCATTTTCTTTTCTTTCAAAGAAATTAGCACAGGGGTTAGCGGGAGTAAGCACTTTTAAGCAGTCGTTAGCAGGTTTGCGTGAGTGTGCGCATGTGTGCGCTTAGCTAAATATTGCTAAGCGTCACACAAACCCGCGCAAACCCGCTTACAACTGCTTAAAAGTGCCTTAGTCAACCTGCATGTGAGGGCCCTTGTTCTGCTCAGCAGCAAAATAAAACACCACTGTCAGTCTCGAACCCCAGACCTTGGGCACACTACACTGCATGAAGTACCACTAAGCCACAGTAGATATACAGCAGGTTTTTGCTGAAATATATATATCATGCATCCAAATGAGTGAATGTAAAGGAAAGATAGGAATGCCATAACACAAAATCTGTTCTGTGGAACTTTACCAGCAGTTGTTGTGGAATTTCATTACATGACTGTGATAACAGAACTAGCCATTCTAGCAGTAAATAATGTTACAGCAGCACTTTACAACCCCCACACAGTATCATAGCAGGACAATCCTCACCCAAACATACAAAATACCTGTGTGTTCAGGGTCCAGCAAAGATGTAGGTAGGCATACTCAGTCCTGGAATTGTCCAGTTTTCATGAGCATCCTGTGATAATGTCAACAAAAGGAAAAGCACAAACTGTGCAGAAGTGAGTACATTAATATCCACAGTATAGCAGTTCCCAAACAGTTCATGTGCCAAATGAAAACATCTCAATAACTACGTATGTATGGCAGCTAATTGTCTAAGTAGAAAAGAAACTACATACTCCCATGTATCTTGTGTTAGCATTTGTAGGGATGAGTACAATTCTACATTGTTAACTGTGTACTGGAAGTGGCAACATTCAGGTCTGAGTACAACATTCAAATCACTGGCTACACCCCTAGCATCAGTTAGAAGAAGTATACCAACCTTCTAACTTACACAATGGTGTCCACAGCAAACAAGCATGGTCCCCACTTTGGAAAGCTGAAAGGGCTAAGCCTACTTGACTTAGCAATTTATAGCACTGGTTTGCTATGACAGTGAGTACGGCAAGTACCACACAGCAGGCTGCATGCAATTGCCAAATGGTGGCCACCAATTGGTGCAGAGACCATCACATGCACATGTGCAGATACCTATAAAAGCAGTTTGTACTTGCTGTCCACACATACAATCATTTCATTGCAGGTACGGAGGGGGAGAGAGAGAGAGATGCAGAGGCAGACAACAGCAGCAGCAGAAAAAAAGAAAAAAGATAAAAAAAAATATTGAAAGAAAAAGTAATATATTGAAAACAAAATAATATATTAAAAAAATATATATTGAAAAAATATATTGAAAAAACAAAAAAAATTAAAAAAAATATTGAAAAAAATATATATTGAAAAATAAATAATATATTGAAAAAAAAGTATACTGAAAAACAAATATATCTTGAAAAAAAACTAAGATATAAAAAAGAACATCAATTACAAAAGACACTGAACCAACAAATACGAACACATACAAGGGAAAGGTATGTAACAGCTATGTATTTACTGGCATGTAGTAGATGTTTATAAAGAGTACTCTACATAGTTTGAATCATCCATATGTGGCAGCAGTACATTTCAATGCACAGATGCCCTGCATAACTACTGGCATGGAGAAATGAGTGTGTAGCTGTGTGCAGTGGGATATGACTGTGACATACGTAGTTCAGCATTAAATGTCAAACATCTGATCCATGTTATCTGTGTTCTGTACAGTAGTGTGTACAATGCCTGTTTGGGGGAGTAGCGCATACGGTTATATAAACATGGATGTGACAGAGTAACAAATGCACGATAGTCATATTAACATATAGCTTAGCATTGGCAACAGCTGTACCAGACTAGTATGCTAACCTAGCATTTGCAGCTATATATACACCCTCTAATATTACTATGTGCTCACATGTGACACCTGTTCATGTTGCAGCAAGGCCCAACAGGTCAGCCGTGAGGTACATGCACTTACAACAGTGTGTACCTTGTGTGTGTATGGCACACACATATGGAGATATCTGTCTGTGTCAGATATATTAGCATCTGTACATGTGCATAGAGCAAGGGACATACTACAACTGTTTGTGAAGGGTGGACATATATATGTTGTTGAAGGTTGTTATGTGCATATTTCTATGTAGGTTGTAGTGTGTGGCAAACAAGACAGCATACAGTGCTGGTATATGACATGTGGTGGTTAAACATTGTGGGTATGATTCGTCAGGTCTGCAGTGTTGCAGCCAGTGAGGCCTGCTAAAGCTAAATGGGCTGAGAACACCTTCAATGCATTCCGCACAACACTGTGCAATATTATGACATAACTGTATACCTCACAACATTCGCATAATTAATATCCCCACCATGAATGGTGGACTGTATATGTGCCTATATGTATCTCTATATGTACACCAATGGATGTTTATATGTATATGTGTGTGTGTGTGTGTGTGTGTGTGTGTGTGTGTGTGTGTGTGTGTGTGTGTGTGTATATATATATATATATATATATATATATATATATATATGTATGTATATATAGAGAGAGAGAGAGTTAGAGAGAGACAGGGTCATATTTACTGCAACAGATGCCTGGTGACAAAGCCATGGACTCAAGCTCAGTGTTGACACTGCATTGGCATCCCTCCTTGCAAAAATTCTGTACCCATTAACTACCACATAGGTGGTAGTCTACTTAACACCGAAGGTGTGATAAGAGACCATGGGACACAGGTGGACAGTAGTCTCCCCTCTGATGATCACAGTGCCACACTAGTCATGTCATCTGCTATGTGGCACACGTCATCATAAAAGGTGTGTCATCGAGGGAAGTATAGGTCAGTGTCCCCCTCTACTCATCACACATAAAGCCCATTATAGAGTACAATGCCCCATGTGGTATGTACCTCACAAGACATCTACAGCAACTGGAAACAACACAGACATACCTTACAAAGAGTAATACAGGCCTCAAACAGATGCCCTATGCAGACCATCTCACAAACCCACAACTAGACTGTCGCATACCGCCTACCCAGAGGTGACCTCTGCCTAACATACTAAGCTATGTCGAACCCAGAGCTGTTGGACATGCTCCACGTAAACAGATCACAATCCCTATGAGCTACACGCTCTAGGGACCTAAACCTTTTGACCACAATAAACAGCACATGCTGGAGGGATAGATTCTTATCTCAGAGACATCCCATACCCTGTAACAAACCACCTATCCATAGCAAACAAAGCTCCTAATTAGCAGTTGTCATAAATAATCCTGAAGATTGTATGGGAGATAGGGAATACACCCAGGCAATCACCTCTGTGGCACTGCTTGACAGGGCCACGTGAAATGTAATTACCTGTGTGTCAAAGGCCAGGGTAGTGTATGGCTAGACTTCTATAGGCCCTAGGGCCAATAGCCTATTACCTACCTATGAAGCGATACACACCCACATGTACTTGTTGCAATAACTGCTATGTGAGGTTGACTGAGTGTGATGGTGAATATGTTGGTGAATGTGTCAGAGTTCTGTATATGTGTGATAGCTTCATGGGAAACTGTTTCTGTCATGGTATTATGTGTCCTAGCTGTGATCCCAGCAAAAGATGTGTATGCAATTGCTAGGCAGAAAAAGCAGTATGCCATATGGTCTGACGTAGCCCCTTGTTGTCGACTGCGGTGCCCCATTGTTGGCTAAAGCAGTACATGTATGCTTATTGAGTGTTACGGCTGGTGAATCCAACTCCTGTATGAACTGTAGTACTACCTGAAGCTGTATGCCTAAACAGCACAGTATGGTGTATGTCCACATTTCTTGGAACCACTGTTTTGTGTGTTCCCTGTAGTCCTCACAGATTACATACCTCAGGCATAAGGTTTTGTAACTACTGACACACAGTACTGTAAGGTACACAGGAAAAGGTCATCTGGGTTGCCATACCTTTGTCTCTGGTATGTATGTCTGATGTGTGTGTGGGTATGCCTGTACCATGGCCTCGGTCATATGTGCGTTACAGGATATAAGTGCATATCTAGCAACATGTATAGTCAAGTACAGCAGTATGCCACCTATATTAACAAATGTGCACATATGTTAGGCAGGGGTTTGCCATCAACGACTAGTGTGGTATACTGGTAATACTGTAATTGGACTTTACAATCATTGCAATGGATTACATATTTCTTGATGCATTAGCTTGATATATACCTCCTGTGGCTAGGTGGTGCATTGTGTCGCATACAGTGTGTCATGTACTGTTGTATAGTCTTACATACTAGTTTATCTTTGTTGCTGTGCAAACATGGTTTGATATATAGGGTGTGCCAGGCACTGTCAGGCAGTTGTGGGTTGAGAACTGATATGTGGTATTGAAAGTGTGTATCCTCTGACAGCCAATAGGTTGCTATATATGGCAGTTAATTGATATCTGTACTTTAGAATGTTACGTGTGCCACATGACTTGCTCACATATTGCTTCATTGTCTTCTAGGGTCATGGCCCACAATCATAATACCGCCAATATCATGGCAGAGGAGGAACAGATCACGATGAGCTTGGTGCAGCACTATGCCCTGCTGTTCTCCAGAACCAGCCAGGACCAGCATGAGCGGACTGCACTGTGGCAAGATCTTGTCCGTAGGGTAAATGACATAGGCATGCATAACCGGACATATGAGCAGGTACGCCATCACTGCAGTGATTTAATTAGACATGTCCTGCAGCATGCGTCTGATATCCACAGAGAACAGCTTGCCATAGGTGGGGGGTAGCCATCCACCCCCTCACCAGATTGGAGGAGCTGTTCCTGAGCCAGGGGGCTCCTGGCCAACAACAACAAGTAACATGTATCATCATGGAGGCTGGAGCCACCCAGCAAGTTGACATGGAGCATGCAGGTAACATGGCAAAGCTGTAGACTACTGTTACCTCTATTGGTAGAGCATGCTTATGTGAGATGTGTACTGTGTAGTTAGAAGATGTGGTGCCTAGTGTTGTGCAATACTAATAATTAGGAATATAATCTGTAGGCCTGTGACTGTCAACCATTGTACTACTGTAAGATTGCAAACACACAGTAGCAATGCCACAGTTGTTGCCACTGACAAAGTGTCTCATATCCTTGTAGGTCCCTCTGGTGTGACAGCAAGCCAGCAGTCCCATGCTGGGGAGTGTGTTCTACATGTAATATTGCTAATTACATGTGCATGTCATAGGTGAGGTGCAGGCCATGTACACGTAACACACCTACGCATAAGGCATGCTGTGTATGTTTGCTGTGAGACTATGCACATCCCAGTAATGTGGGTAGCTGCCTAAAACACATACAATACACAGAGCATCCCACACAATTGTGGCAACACTGTAGTGGACATTGGATAGGCAGAGTTGATACACATGCACACAACATACACAACTTTGTCATACGCAGTACATGTTAACATGCTACACATGGCGTATTCAGACACCCGCTGTAAGGTCACATTACAGTATCCCAAATGTCATCCACACAGCACACATAATATACCTGAGGGGTAGATGCCTCTCATGTGGCTGTGTGACACTCTTCAACACATAACACATTCATGTTCGGCAAAGCCCCCTATTGGGCACCTTACAAACCCATGTATCAACTAGCTGTGAAATGGTGAATGTAGCCATGGTACTACAGTTCTGGTACAGTATGGTATGTGCTGGTCTAGCACACATTAGTAGCCTTGAGTGACCACATGATGCTGCATGATGATGGCTCATGGTAGTACACCCCATCCCATTCCAGTGACCACAGTACTACACATAGCATTAACTGCTATGCACCTCAATGTTGTGTGTGTGCAAACATATACACCTATACACAATATGCATAGCAATCACCATTTGTACAAAGTGAGACATATATGTCTTGTAATGCTATTGAGTGTATAGGTCACATGACACACACTGTGTATGTGTGATGGTTAATGTTGCAGTTGTGTTGTAGCATGCCATGTCATGTCTGGCACTGGCATGTCCACAATATGTCCTACACTCACCATAACCACTGTACAATGGCTATGTTGAGCAATGGTATTCCATCAGGTATACATGCACCACTCATCCTGTGTGTATACATAGCATGCATATGCTAAACCTGTGTCCACAATTATCTGCTAAAGACACATATGCTCTAATCAGAAATGGATATCTATGTGACACACAGATATACATCTAGCCATGGTATATATACCTGTGAGAGATGGTGCACAGGACATTGCAGAGCTTTTAATACTTGCACAGCAATGTTGTGTCCATGTACACATTGCATTCCAGGGTGAGGCCAATCACTGAACAACAACACACATGCATCAAAGCCATGTATACTGTTATTAGCAAGGGCTGTCTACACCTGCACTGCATGCTGTTGAAAAACACACATCCTGCATGCTGACACGTGTGATATAACTGTTTGCCTTGTGATACTGTACCTCACTATCACCTGCTATTGAGTATGTTCTGGATTGCTGGTGGTGTGTGTGTGTGTGTGTGTGTGTGTGTGTGTGTGTGTGTGTGTGTCTGTTTTAGTGAGGAGTGTATTTGTGTGCATGTGTGCATGTGTGCATGTATGCATGTGTTCATGTGTGCATGTGTGCATGTGTGCATGCGTTCATGTGTGCATGTGTTCATGTGTGCATGTGTGCTGACATCATGTACAGGTCATAAAGTGTGTTTCCTGTCTTCCTCTCACAGGTGCTGACTTTGGGCTGGTTCACTGCAGCAGGGAAACTGATGTCACTGAGCAAAATAGTGATAATGATGATAGGTGTGTTGAGGCACAGGCATGTTTGCCAGGGTCTGTCATTGGGCCACCAATCAACAGTACACAAGTGTCCACCCCATCCATGCACACAGTCATACTGCCAATACATCCATCACCAATGCCCATAGCTGAGGAACAGTGTACAGTCGGCATTGGTCAGGACAGTGTGGTATCCATGGCACATGCATCCCAACACAGCAGCCATACCCAGATGTCTGGAAGGGTACCACATAGGCAGATGTCCAGGGGTTCTTGTTGGAGCACTGCTGCTCATCATGCCACTGGCAGACCTGCCAAAGGTCTTACAACCTTATGCATGTTCCAGGCTGTCATGGAGTCACAGGCACTTATGGAACAGTACACCAGACAGGGACTAAGGGCACAGAGGGCACATAACACCGCCGTTATTGACAGTATCCGTGACCTAGCAGGTGCCATCCGTAATTACACCAAGGTCACTGATAGACGTTGGGGAGAGACATTAGATGTCCTCCACAATGTTATGTCCATGTGTCAGGACAGTGTGGGATGGTTGAGTCGTCAACGTGGACATATGTTAGCAACATCAGCAGCTGGCAGTCGCCGCAGACGTCCATCAAGTCACAGCCGCTCCCGTAGTGCCAGTACCAGCCCCAGCAATGTTGGGGGTGGGCTGTCCATAGAACATCCTAGAAGATCACGTGCACGTGGCTCTGGACAGTCCCAGCAGGGACCTGGGTCCAGAGTACATCCATCTACCTCTGGGGATAGTACCCAGTCTGGCTAAGTACCTGATAGTGTCAGTGGCACCCCTGTCAGGCACAGGTACCGTATCCGTGGTCAGACACGGTGATCTGTAAAGCCTGGCAGGTACAGTCTTTGGCTGTCCCACAAATACCCATATATGGCAGCCACATGGTGGAACTGTGTGCAAGCAGACACACACACACATAAACCAGACACCTAGGGCTAACACATACCCGCACACATTACATAAACATTGGCCCATAGCAGTACTCTTGCCCCTCAAACACACACACACACACACACACACACACACACACACACACACACACACACACACACACACATATGCCAATTGGATGGCTCACTGTAGGTCTCTGGCAAACCAACAACCCACCTTGTGCATATGATGAAACCTGTGCCACCTCCTGTCATCTGTAACATCGATGCAGGAACAGACTACCATGGTGCTGATGCACAGGGTGACTTTATAGCCATACAGCAATGTTAGCATGTTGTCTGCATTAGAGTGTAATGATATGCTTGAAGGTGTAGCTGAGCAGGCATGATGCATTAAAGCTATGATTGTCAATGTAGTATTGTTTACACCAGGGTTAGTTCCAATAGTGTATTGTCTGCCCACGTGCCACTTGGCTGAATATGTAGTATTGGCCGCATGTGTTAGAGAGTGGACAGTATGTGTGGAATGTGTGTAGCACAGATTTGCAGGTGTACATTTGTGAACATGGTGGAGGTGTACTGTCTGCATGTATGTGCATAGTGGACACATGGGCAGGGTGATATGCCCTGTATTACAGAGTAACACTCCATAGTTTCTATTGGTGGCCATTATGCATTGTACTACACACATTTCAGAACCTGACTACACATGTGTGTATGACATGGTTTGACACTGTGCTGTGGGTGATACTGTTACTATCTGTCATTGTTTTGCATTCTGGTAGTATACATAACTTCAACAGCCTGACCATAACCAATCATTAGATGATGTCTTGACAACTGACACACAGATGTAGGACACACAGCAACATTTGGATCCTTCAGGTACTATACTATGCCAGTAACCAGTGGTATTCACCTGCACCCATTACTGAGACCACTCCTGTTTGGCATATAGCACACTTAGGTACAAGCAATCACAGTAGGGATATGTCTGTCCACGTCTGGTAATGCATACTATGGCCTATAATGCATTCTCCAGATGACACACACATCCTCCACCACGGTATCATACAGACAGATACCTGTTGTCAAACCCATGCTGTTAAGCTATAAGCCAAACTAAGCATAGTCATCCACCTTTACGGAACATAGTATCCCAACAGTACCACATAGGTAGTAGCCACCAACATGATGAACAGGTACCGATGTGTACATGCAACCAAGTGTTACTTCATCTCTCCTTTGATAATCACATTTCCAAAGGTATTTTGAAATCCCTCGGTGGATCACATAAGCAATAAAGGGTCTGCATGCATATCCACAAAGGTTGTTGTACACCTATAATGGATAGTCATCATTGGCAGACTTTGCTGCATTTGAACAGGTCCTACATATACCTCGGCTATAAACCCTCACTCACACAATTCAATAGAAACCGTAATGAGTGTGTGTGACACGGATGACCTAGGCCAGGGATCACTGCAGTGGCTGGTCTTGTCACAAGCATACAGATGTGACCTAAGGTCTGGGAAGCAGCAGCACAGTCTGGCAAAGATGACAGCTGTGTTCTTGGAGAAATCAGGGTTCCCACACATGCAACAATTGAGGTAACATGTACGTATATGTATTTGCCACACAGCTACCTCACATGTGCAATGCATACTGATATGTCATACAGTAGTAAAAGCAAAACCCACAACGCATTGACCAACAGTGTCACACACATGGAGCACACACACTCACCAAGTGCAGGATTCATACCCCTACCTAACTACTGCATGATACTAGAGGAATATGCATTAACACAATGTGCTATACACATTACTGGGAGGTCTATTTTCCACAGGTATATTTATAGGATGCTGACATCATCAGACTTGACAAATATTAGTATACCACTTTTAAGGTGTTTTACTACTCTCCAAAATGGTTGCACCTCTCCAAGGAGACCACACACAAACACACACTTGTCAAGTGCAGGATTCAAACCCCTACTTAACTACTTCATGATATTAGAGGAGTACGCATTAACATAATGCACTAGGCACCTTACTGAGAGTTCTCTTTTCCACAGGTATATTTGTAGGATGATGACATCATCAGACTTGACAAAGATAAGTATACCACTTGTAAGGTGTTCTACTACTCTACAAAAAGGTTGCTCCTCTCCAAGGTACTTACACACAAACACACACACACAGTTTTCAAGTGCAGGATTCAAACCCCTACCTAACTACTTCATGATACTACAGGAGTACGCATTTACATGACATGCTACACACATTACTATGAGTTATCCTTTCCACAGGTATATTTGTAGGATGGTGACATCATCAGACTATGCAAAGTGGGTTACATTAGGTGTCATTAGATGGGCTACATAGAAGGAATGTCTAAACACTTTGGCCATGTGATCATCAAAGGGGAGTTTACTATCTACCTGTGTTCCCAGGGCCATAATGACTTTCTCTGTACATACTGGATTACCACCTATGTGGTAATTTGTGTGCACTTTTGTTTTACCCAAAGGGGATAACTATGCATTCTTTGGCATTCAGCTTGAGGGCATTGTTTTGACACCAGGTATCTGTCTCTGTAAGACACTTCTGGAGGATGTCTGTGTCAGCCGTAGAGTCAATTATGGACCACAGTTGATTATGGACCACAGTTGCCAGTCATCTGCAAACCTGTTAAGCCATACACCTCCCATGCTTGCCTGTACTTCTGAGCAGTATCTACTGAACAGGTGGGGTCCCAGGACCAAGACCTGTGAGAAGCCATTTGTAACTGGCTTAGAGTTGGACATGGCACCTGCAACTGTGAACATGTGTGTTTAATCTGTGAGCCACTTGGCCACCCAACCTGTGACATAGCTGTTAATGTTCAAGCTGGTATGCTTGTCCATGATGACAGAGTGGGGAATGGTGTAGAAAGTCCTTAGTGAGGTCCAGGTGGGATGTGTGGACTACTTTCACCTCCATCTATGTCCTTGGTAACTGTTTGAAATAAGTCAACTAGGTTTAGGAGCCAGGATCTGCCTTTAACAAGGCAAAGTTGTGTAGAGTCCAGTGTCTGGAGGTCTCCAATGTCTCAGTTTATGGGTTCCATGACAATTTGCTCAATAGCTCTGTAGACCAGGCTGAGTAGACATATTGGGCAATGGTTTCCAGGTTATGTTTTGCCACCCCCTTTGTGGAGCTGGATGACTGTTAGTGAAAGCCATTCTTTGGGTACATAGCCTGTGGTACGCTTGAGTCTGGACAGTGAATGTAGGTGAGGGTGTAGTTCCTTTTGGGCCTAGTGTAAGATGTAGCCTGGGACACCATCCAGTCCCATTGATGCTGTGTTCTTAGCTTTGTAGAGGGCTGTCTTTACCTGCATGTCCATGACGTCTGGGGCTCTGCATCCTTCTGTGATGGGGGGGAGTTTGCACTGAACATGTCCCCCTGGATGTGGGCAATGAAAGTTGGTTTGGTGTATTTCTTTCCATTTTTCAGTAGCTGACAGCATATTTGGAAGTTGAAACCTACATGTCTGGTATAGCTACCAAAGGCTTTGTGGTTGTTATTCTTACATTCCTTGGTTATTTGTCTTTAGAAAATGTCCTTGGATTATTTTATGAGCAATCATTGTTTCTTCCTAATAATGATCAGTGATGCCTTTCCTTTAGTGAAGTTGGCTCTATCATGTCTTCGTTTCCTCCTTCTGTTGTCTAGCTTATTTATGGGCAACAACCACCTGATTGTTGTCCTATTTTTGGAGGATTGCATCTTGGTTTTATTTGTGATGTCTCATTCCATGCATCCCTGTAGATGCTCATAGGATGCACTTGTAAATGATTCTGCAGATTGTATACCATTATCCTATAGCAAGAGGTCTTTGGAATGTTCCACTTTGGTCTTGGGAAGTGTGCAGTTTGCTTTTGAAAATGTCTTCACAGTGGTTTCATTGACTGGGTTGGGGAGGGGGCGTGATGTGGATGTCCAGTGTGATTACTTAATGATCTGATATTACCAGCGAGGGGTTTATCTCTGTTGTGGAACACTGGTACCCCATGTTGGTGATGATCATGTCCAGTATGTTGTCACCTCTAGTGGGCATGGTGACCAGCTGTTCCAAGGTGTTAGAGTTTTTAAACTCTAGGAAACATTGGGCAAAGGACGTTGTACATGAGTAATTCTCCCCCTCAATGTTTGGGTAGTTGTAATCTCCTCATACAATGGTGTTTGATAGGACCCTTATATTTTCCACTGTTCTCTGGAATACTGAGTGAGGTTCCTGAGACAAGGTACGTGATCTGTAGCAGGCTACAATCTGATGAGCAGCATTGCCCAATGTTAGTTGCACTTGCATGGTCTCTAAGGCCTCATGCTGTGCCACTAACCTGAAAGTGTGGGTATCCATAAGGTAAATGGGTACACCCCTTCCTTTTGTATTTCACACATGGTTTTGGGTCCGAAGGTCAGAGGGATTGTGAATGTTTTACATGGAGCATGTCCAACAGCTCTGTGTTTGAGATAGCTTTGTATGTTAGGCAGTGAACACCTATGAGTAGGCGATATGCAAGGGAGTACGGATGGAGCAGTTTGAGATGGTCTGTGTATGGCATATATTTCAGGCCACTAATGCTCTTTGTGAGGTATTGCTGATGGCTTTCCAGTTGTTGTAGTTGTCTTGTGAGGTACATAGCAAAAGTGGCATTGTACTCTATTATAGTTCTAGTGAGTGATGAGTAGAGGGGAACAATGTCCTCTTCTATTCTGCATGAGACACATTTTGTGATGAGGTGTGCCACATAGGAGGGTTTCCTGACTACTGTAAGGATGGGATTATCACAGTTGTGTCCACTGTCCACCTGTGACCCAAGGTCTCTTGTCACACTTTCAGTGTGATGTATACTACCACCTATGTTGTAGTTCTTGGCTACAGAGTTTTTAACAAAGGGGATGACAATGCACCTTTTGGCATTGAGCTAGAGCCCATGGCTTTGACAACAGCCATCTCTCTCAGTGAGGCCATTTTGTAGGATGTCCACATCTTTAGTGTTTACAATTATGGCTCCTAGTTTGCAGTCCTCTGAAAACTTCAGTATCCACAGACCTTCCATGTTAATGTTTACTTCAGGGAAGTAGATACTACATAGCCTGGGAAGTTATCTGGTCCCATAGCTGCTGTGATACTGGCTTTGGAGAGTGTTTTTTACCAGTGCAGCCGTGATGACAGCAACTTTGCAGTCTTCCATTATAGAGATGTGCTCTTTCATGGGTGAGAGAGTGGTAAAGTTAACAGTGATCCTATCTGCCAGGATGTTGGCAATATCAGTTGGCTCTGTACATTTAGTGCCATTGAGCTGTAACTCAGAACAGATCTGAGTGTAACCATGACATGGACCTGTCTGTTGGGCAGAGATCTCCTGAGTAGACAGTATGCAACAGAGTACAGATTGGGTTACATTCAGTCTTGTTGCATGGGGCAACTATTTGAGGCCAGTAATCCTCTTCTTAAGGTACTTCAGTGGTCTTTCTGGCTGCTGAACGAGCCTTGTCAGATTCATCGCAAGTGTGTTGTGGTACTCCCTGACGGGTCTGATGATTGCTGAGTAGTGGGAACCTCCTTTGACCTACATGCACAGACCTTGGAGTTTGTGTGAACACATAGCATGATTTTCTGACCACTTTGTGAATCTGTTTCTGGAAGTAGTGATGACTATGCACATTTGTCCATAGATCCCTTATTATCACATCCATATTTAGCCTAAGTGTGTGAGCATGCCCAGTATGACCTTTCAGTGTGATGCTGAATGAAATCCACTACATTTGTTGGAGTGTGTGAGCACGCCCAGTATAGACATTTATACTATATGTGTATGGAAAATCACCTTTGTGTCATAGATCAACAGGGATCATGCTGTGCCTGCAGGGCTTCCATGAGACACTTTGTATAGACTTATCATTTCTGCATACAGGGGGGACAGCTATTCTTTCTACATTTCTACCCGGGGCCACACCTGATTGTTACTGTGGGTGTACATAGGATGAGGGTTTCACCTGACACTTATACACATTTGCTATGCCTGCACTGCTATGTACGGTACACCATTTCAGTCTGTACTGTTGCCTATCATACTGGCTTGAGGCAGACTACTGTGCTACAGATCCTAGCATCCAATGTCACGTATATTAGATTGCGACTATAGCCTACACAACCCACATCACACCGCCTGGCCTGATGTTCTCTGTCTGCATAGGCCTGTGGGGGAGGTTATCCATATGCCTCTTTAGGGGCATGATACAGCATTTCTTTGTATTTGCATTAGTGTACAATTGTCCTGCTGTGTCTGTGCCACTGAAATGCTATCATGGCTTAGTGGTTCAGTACTGTGACTATAGTGCACAGTATCCTGGGTTCGAGCCCTGTCACTGCTTTTTATTTTCATGCTGGGCAGACCAGACTGCTTAAGGAACAGTAAAGCAAATATGAGCATGTTTACCTGACTTTGCTCAACTTTGCCTGACCTTGCCCAACACTGCTCAATGTTGCCCGATGTTGTGCTAGTTAGCACAGTCAATTTTGTTTACATATAGTAATTATTGGTAAAAGCTGCTTAGCACTGCTTTATATTGATTAAAGCATGGCAATCATGCCTCAGGTGGTGCTGCAGGGCTGCCTATGTCAGATGCACATACTACACTCCCTATACATGTTTGGAAACAGGTAGTGTCAAGTTAGGCATCCCTTTTATTTTATGTGTGAGTCAGAGAGAGGTATCATTTCCAGGGTTCCTACTGAGCCAGTGTATGTGCTATGTATTGCCTCTTTCCCAAGGCCAAGGCATAGTGGGCACGCCTCCTTCTGCCTACTGGGGCAGGCTCAGGTTGTTCCTCCTCTGAGTCATGCTGTGCCTGTGCAGTCCTTGGCAATGGTGGGGGGCTGTTTGGCCCTGCCCCATGCTGTTCCTGCTGCAGCTGTTTTCACAGGATCATATTGTGTAGCATGGCACATACCATGACAATTTGGGTACATGTAGTTGGTGAGTACTGCAAGGCTCCACCAGATGTGTCCAGGCACTGGAACTATGACTTGAGCATCCCGAGCACACGCTCGATTACATTTCGTGTTTGTGCGTGTGCCTCATTATGGAGTTCTTGTTCAGGTGTGTGTGCATTTCTGATGGGTGTCATCAGCCATGGCTCCAGTGAATATCCAGCATCCCCCGCTAGGTGACCACCAGGGATGTCCCCATTGGCAAATGTCTGGTACAGCTGCATCAGATGCCAGATATGGGAATCGTGGTAGCTTCCAGGGCAGCCAGCACACACATTCAGTATTATGCCCTGGGCATCGCACATGACCTGGCAGTTGATGGAGTGGAAGCCTTTGCGGTTGATGTAGGCCCTACCCCACTCACCAGATGTTGCTTTGATATGTATGTGCGTGCAGTCAATTGCACCCACTACCTCAGGGTATTCCGCTATTTGCTGGAAGAGACGCATATTGCTGGCCAACACATCACGGGAATTGGGAAATATACACGATCACTGACATGTGCTGACATGGCATTCAGGAACTGCTGCAGTACCCTGGATGCTGATGCCTGTGAAATCCCCATCATATCACCAGTTGGTTTCTGGAAGGTACCTGTTGCTAGTATTCCAAGGCCAACACATACCTTGGTTTCCACTGGGATGGGTTCCCCTCTGTTGGTTTTGTGTGTGAGGCGTGGCCTGCACAGCTCAGCAATTTGCTGCAGGAGCTCTCTGTCCACTCTATAGCGCTCCATTATCTCCAGCTCATGTAGCCCCTGGTAGATTACCCTGGGTCTGTACACTCTTCTCCGTCTCCTCACTGTGGGTTGCTCAGCAGCATTTGCAATGGCACCACCCTCAGCATCTTGCACATGTTGCCTTATAATAGCAATGGCAGCCCCTAACATTTTTTTGTCTCAGTTAAGCTTTTTAAGTTTTCACTTCTCTTTGTAGACTGCAGTGTTTCTGAGAAAAACATGTGGGGTTGTTGTTTGTAGAGTTTTAAGTGCTGGGCTGGGCTGGGCTAGTGTGCTGCCTGTGTAATTGCCTGATTCTGATTGATTTCACCTGGCCGCTCTGCTAGTTCTCCTTGGTTAACTTCCTACTGCTACTTTTCCTTCCTTTTCCCTTTCTGTTTCCACAGGGGGCAGCGCCATGCAAACAAGTGCAAACACGCACACACGAGCGCACACAGGCTTACACAGGCTTACACAGGCTTAGACGGGTGCACATCTGCGCACACAGGCTTAGACAGCCTTGCACAGGCTTACACGGGTGCACACACATGCACACATGCTTAGACGGGTTTAGAGGCGTGCACACAGTGTAAGCAGCTTTGCAAGAAACTTTAGTGATAGCCACGGCGTACACCTTAGGTTTCTGGGTTTCAGTTTAGACAACTATAGACAAGCCTCTTCCAGTCCTAATAAACTCACAGCAAACACATGCCACTCTGCTCCAATAAGCTTACAGTCTTTGATACATACCCCCTCATGATGTCACCTATATTCTACTCTGTTACTCCACTAATCCTACTCTTACACTCTAGGGACATGGTTCACATTGCAGGGAAAATATGGATTCACTATCCTTATACTCATTTGCATAGGATTGCCTACTAATGCTTGGTTACATCTCTCAGACTGAGCTTCCCACCTTAGCAACCACTAAACCACTACTCAGTAGCCATGTTGTCTTCAGCCTGCCATTCACCTGCATGGCGGATGAATATCGTGAATAAAATGCCTATTTTTGGCTTTTTTTTTTCTCGTTTTTAGAGCGCCGCACGTTTCTACGGCGCTGCGCTATGCTTAAACATCGGAGATCTGGGGAAAAAAATATTTTTTATTATTTTGCAATGGATAAAAATGCCAATGGCCTTATATTTGGCCATTGGCATGCTTCCTCAACTGGATGCATCCTTTATTTGGAGCTGTCATAGCTCCGTTTTGCTATTTGCAGAACGGTACTCAGTTACCAACCGAGTACATTTCTGCAAATAACACTACTCTTACTCGGACAGGTTAGTGTTTCCTGGATCACAAATTTACCTCATTTGCATAGCTTTCAGCAGCAAATGAGGTAATTCGCATAACCTAACACTGTCCGTGCAAGAGTAGTTTTAGGAGCTCTCATGCATGCCCCTGCCAGCTGTTCCTGGATCGCTCGGCAGACATATTGGCTGTCTGGAGTCTTACTCTACTCTTAGACTTCATGCAAGCCTTTGTGAATCTGGCCCATTGTCTTTTTACCTATGTTCTAGGTATTCCTTACCTGGAGTGTTTTACTAATTTTCTTGCTATATGACTATGCTCAACATACATGATCTAACCTACTTTGTTTATTATGCTATATGCACTGTATAACCTGATGCTGCAGCTTTTCTTCATGGGCCTCTGCTGAAAATGGACCTGGTCCAGTTGGAATTTCTCAGTTAACAAATGTAAAATAAATAAAATAAATAAATTCCAAGATACATGAGGTGTTGATCGTCTCATGCCTGGTGTCTGGCCACAATGCTATTACATTTAACTTAACATTAAGTCCAAATAATCTAATTTATTGTCAAAGAATCTCAGCATACTTAACTAAGTTAAAAGGCTTCCAAAAATGGTTCTTAAAAAAATTAATCAGTTCATAGCACTTAATAATAATGGTGAAGTATTGAGTCCATACTATAGGACAATTTAAAAGTTGTTTTATATGGTAAAATCAAAAACTGGTATATTATAAAAAAGAAAGAATGGAACAATGCATTAATAGATCTTCAAGTGGAAATTGATACATTTAAATTAAGCTTTAAACCTAATGATAAAACTGCAAATACCCAGCTCAAAAATCTAAATAAGAAATATATAGATATCCTTCAACAAATGATTTCTATTAATTTAGAAAAAGTCAGATTACAATCATAATCAAGCAACCTCAAAGGCTTACATGAAATAGTAATCAGATCTAAAAAAATGAATAAAATTTATCACATTAAAGACATTGTATATAAAGAAAGTTACAGATCTGAAGGATATATTAGAATGTTTTAATAAGCGCTGTGATTAAATTAAATTAATGAAACAAAACCAAATCTTAATAGTAGTAATATCTTAGATAGATTCTTAAAAGAAAATATAGAACAAAAATTCTCAAAATAAGACAAATATAAAATGGTTAAGCCCTTTTCCTTTAGAGAACTAAAACAACAGATTGTTTGTGTCTTTCGGCTTATCCCGGTTAGGGGTCACCACAGCGGAACTCTAATCCGCTAATGATCGGCAGTGGATTTTTATGTACCAGGTTGCCAGCCCTGATGCACAACCTTCAATGAAGGCATGCCCATTCACGCATGCCTCCGCAAAGAAGACTCTCTAGCTGAGAATCGAACAGACAATGTCTTGCTGTGAGGCGACAATGCTACCGCAGCACCACCACCGAACTAAAACAACAGATAAAAATGTAAAACCAAATAAAGTACCAGGTCTAGATGGAATAATTAAAGAAATATACAAACTAATGCCTGTAAAAATCTTATTAAACACTTTTGAAGACTTAAGAATATTTTAACTTACCTATTTTTTTGAAATAGTCACTTATCTTCCCTATACTAAAGCCAAACAATGATCCTAACTCATGCTCATCCTATATCTCTCTTAAATGTAGACTACAAGATTGTTATGCCCATTTTAGCAAAAAGACTACATTTGTTACTTACATGCTTAATAAATAAAGACCAAACAGGTTTTAGAATTACTAGGAAAGTTCATGACACTATAGTAAGGCTTTTTTCTTTGGTTGATATTGCAAATAAAAACAAAAATGAACTAACCATAATAAGTCTAGATATAGACAAAACTTTTGCCTCAATAAACTGTTCTTTTTTTGTTTAGAGTACTAAAGGAATATAAATTTTCCACTGAATTCATAGAATTAATTAAAAAGCTTTATGTCAACTCAATGTTGTATGTAAAGATAGGCTCTTTCATTTCTAGTCTCTTTAATATTTTAAAAGGAACAAACAATGATGCCTGTCACCCCCTCTATTATTTGCATTTGCTATAGAACCATTCCCAAACTTTATAAGATATAATTTAAACATTGAAAGCTGCAAATTAAATGAACAATTCTTCCTTAAATTCAGCTGTTTGCTGATGATATACTAATCACTTGTGGTAACATTGAAACATCACTAGAATATTTAGTTAACTCTATGGATTTTTTGAAAAACTATCAGGGCTGAAATTTAATCATAACAAAACTTAAACTTTGCTAATACAAACAGATAACTGATATGTTAGTTTCATTTAAAAAAACTTCAGGGAAATTCTCAGATAAAATATCTAGGACTTATTATTGAATCTGCCTACAGACAATCTATATTAATTAAGTACCAGCACTTATTTAACATAATAACAAAATTAATAGAATTTTAGAATAAATTATTTTTCACTTTTGAAGATAGATTAACCCTAATTAAAATGGTAATATTACCAAAAGTCTTATTTTTGGCCAATCGCTAAAACTGTGTTTGTCTAAAGCAGTCATACAAAAATAAACTCCATCTTTTTGAAGTTTTTGTGGCATCCTAAAAAACTAGACTCTCCCTACATTGACTTACATTAAGCTGGGAAGAAGATGGTTTAGCTTTTTCTAATATTGATTTATATATTAAATCTGTGATTATTAAAATAGTTTACATGTGGTTAAATTCTTCTTATACTCCATGCTGGAAATCAATTCATGAAACCATGTTAAGATAAATTAATGAATCTATAATTGAGCCATTCACAAAAATTGATAGAAATTTATTCATATGGATCCTAAAAAGCTATTGAATGATAAACACAAATATACATTTTTCCATTCATAAACCAAATTATTTTACTATTGAAAATATTTAGTTACTCTAATTAAATAAATAAAATCTACTAATAATATTATTTTTGATACTCTATGTGAGTGGATGTTTAATACCATTTTACACAAGAAAAATTACTGAATTAAAAGATAATGGGCTCATTTACCGGCACCAATTTCTGTCAGGAAATAAAATACATTCTTTGGATTTTCTGATTGCAAGATACAGCATATAAAACAATAGTTGGCTTGATTTAAAAACATGCAAAGAATTTATTCAAGATAAACTCAAAGTAACATTTGAAACACAAAATAGTAACATCTGTAAAATCTTGGACTTCCTTTCTAACATAAAAAGCAACTCAACTAAAAATACTTCTTTGTTCTCAGTCATTTATAAAAAAAATATTAGAAGTAAAATTATTTCCCTTGACAATTCTTTCTGGTTATATTCAACAAAATTAATAAAGAAGAGCTACCGGATAATAACAGAAAGCTAGTTTTTAAATCAGCAGCAAAATCAACATCTTCTCCATACTAGAAAATGTTCACATGGAAATTCCTACACGTAAATTTTCTTACATCTCTTAAGATGACAGTTATATATAAAACAGAAAACACAGAATGATGGAGGTGTGAGACATCCCCTAATGCAGACTGGCAACATATAATTATTGAATGCATGTAGTTTTCTTGTTCTGGGCAGATTTCAGAAATTTTTGTAATGCATAGTGTTTGGATAATTGTACCATTACAGATTCCATCATATTATTTAATGCATTTATGCCAGAAGTTATTCCAGTATCACAAATGCTTCTTCTTTGGAGTATTTTACTCAAATCAAGGAAAGTCATTACTAGAAACTGGAAAATGAAGACTACTATCTCTTTTAACAATGAATTTATTTAATTAGCAAAATCAGTTTATAACAAAGAAATACTCACTATAAAAATGAGAACAAAGAGTGTAATCCATCAATCAATTGCTTGGCAGAAATTATATAATTTATTAGAAAAATATTAGTGGTTTTATATGTGCACAATTTTGTTATGGACTTTGTAAATGGTTTGTATATAGTTCGTTCTGTTTGTATTATTATTACATGTTTAAAAGATTATTGTTTTACAAAATCAAGATTAAAAAATTAAAAAAAATAAGTTACTGCTAACTAGGCTAGCTAAGCTTGAGCTAAGTGAACAAACAATGTTCTGGATTAACAATTACCTTACTAATAGATCCCATTACATTGATAAGATACTTATTCCTCCTACCAACTTGTTTCAATTGGAGTACTACAGTAGTCTGTTCTAGGTTCCTAATCTTTAATTTATTTATAAATTATTTATAAATGATGCGTACAAGGTGGCAGGTAAAGCTTTAATAGGACAATATGCTGAATATTCTACTTTTATCAGTTCAGCAAAATCTATACTCCACCTTAAAGAAATTATATGAGAGGCATTTGCATTGTACATTAACAAAAAACAGACTTAAACCTATTGCTAAATATGAATAAAACTTAATTGTTTTTCTTCAGTCCTAAACCATATCAAATGGGCCTATATTATATCACACACTCAGATCAGCAAATGACACATAATCGACCCCATGTAAGTGAAAGCTTACAATGTCAAAACCTCAGAAATAAAAAAAATACTACAAAACATTACCCCCACACCTCTGACATGGGGGGCTGTGCCCCCACACCCCCCTATTTAAATATATCAACTCCAAGATCACTCTACAGTGCTGAAAATGGCAAACTAGAGAAAGCTGCCAAGCAAATTCTTTCCCAGGGAAAGAATTAGCTGAAAAGCCGGTTTGTTATTTTGCCTTTTCATGCTTTTTGGTTCGATAAAGACACATTCGACAAACTGCATCTGCGACAGCATAATAGGGAACCTACCAAATAACCTGCACTGATTTCCAATTTACATCACTAATATTACAGTACATTAGGTATCAAAAACAAAATCACAACATGTACTCATAAACACCATACTAAACTTTGACTTAAATATAAATTATGTAACATTAAAAAAACAGTATGTATCTGTGGATATTATATAAATCAAAATTATTCTTGATAAAAAAAAATAACAAACAAGAAATGAAACAGCTGGAACCCTCCTATCTCCAAGTCTCCTGTATGCACCTACTAAACTTATCAACATTAATACACCCTATTTATGCAAACTTGAACAATCTCATAATGAAATAGCTACATTTGCTACCTGGATGCCAAACAGATGTCATCATTGTCCAGCAGTGATACAAAAGGCTATTTACTCACTTCCCAAGCTAGTTCATTAAACCATCTATAAACCAAACAAATGCCCAGAAATAACCAGGCTAATAGAAATTTGTACACCAACCAGATCATTATGATCTCTTAATCAAACCAAATTAGTTATTTCTAAATTTATTGATCACTTTGATGACTCTCTTTTTTTGTAGCAATATCTTAATAATGAAACTCACTCTCACCCAACTGTAGATCTAACCTAATACTAAATCATATCTCACATCACTAAAGGATTTAGCTCCTTCATGACTCTGAACATTTAATGCATGCAGCCCATTTACCACAATGAACATACCACCCCTACCATCCATGCTACATTATAAAGGCAAATTAACTGTAATACTAGCAACAAGATCCCATACCTTCAGCATTTCTAGACAGATATCATATAGTTTCAATGCCTTTTCTCAACAAAACTGATTAACTGTCAAAGTGACCTTGTCTATAGAAAGAGAGCCAATCATACAACTTGCTTTGACAGTGTCTCTTCAAATAAGGTGTTCTTTTCAGCTCATGACAATATACCCAGTCAAAGTCAATATTTCAGGACTAGTATTTTAGTTTCCTTCCTTACAACAGCATGGACAGTGTTCCACCCAAAGTCACCATATGTTTGTCAAGAACCTGTTTCAGGACTTGGCAAGGTATTTTTTCATGCCTGTATAAAACTTCTGATGCACTCATTCCTTCACTTTGATTATTGCTACTACTGCCATGTTTCAGATTTGTTGGTACCTATTGATCAAATCTGGAGACTCCCTGGCAGCATTGCACAAAAGTCTTCTTTCTTTAACTAGAGTTTTTCTTCAAGGCTGTTGTCCACCAGTTGATCGTAGGGTTAGTGGTATACCAAGCAACAATCATTTGTGGCTACAGACTCTGGCTGTTGTCTCTTGTACAGAAGCATTGAACAAAGTCTGTTTAGACCCCAATGCGTAAGACTTCCTTGAGTATACTGGATAAGTTGCGTCAAAGGCAGGAGTTGAGCTGATCCTTCACAGTTTTTCCTGGAAATTCTGGGGACATCTTTGCTAAATGTTTGGGTTTCCTGGGTTTGTTCAGCAGCTATCTAAATTTCTGATCCAATGACTACCATGCAATGACCTTTTGACAGTTCAGATTTTTTTACCACAGTATTTAGGATATGTATATGTTTGATGATAGTCTGATAATGCAGTTACAAAGCCAAGCATCAATCATTGATCCACGTGTTCTGCTACAAGTACACTTTTGAACTGTCCTGTGTTTGAACATAGAGTTATCTGTGAACAGTCCAGTGTTAGCTCAAAAATCCAATGAAAGTTCACCCCTTGGATGCAAATAATGTAAGTTGCAGTTCCCAATCATGCCCCTCCAGCATACCTCTCAACCTCTTACAGCAAGAAATCTGGGCAAAGCTATAAATAATAGGGGACAAAGGCCCAAAAATAGAGACACTTTCTAAATATTGCCCTTACAAATTTATAAAGTTGAGAGAGTAACATTTTTTGCATTAGCAAGAATTTTCTGAAGGGTATGAAGTTTTTAACTCAAATAGCTGTCATTATTTTCTGATGTCAATCCTCAATGATTTGTCAGCAAAGCACGACTTTATGAGAAACAGATTAAAATATGAGGCACAAATCTGGACATTCTGTGAAAATCTGGACAGGTGAGAGGCATATCCTCCAGTTACTTCAACAATTCCTTGTGTGAACAATGAAATTTCTGAGAAAAACAAGAATAGTTGTAAAAGATATGTCAGGCATTGATCCTATGGGCTACAAGGAAGCTGAATATTCTGAAAAGCTCTTAGATACATATGCACAAACAAAAAAGTTTCCCTTTGCAAAACTCACACCCATATATGGATGACCCTGTTAACTATTAACCAAAATTCTAATTGCACAGCTCCCAAAGAGGGACAGTGAGCTTCAACACAGGCTCTGTGGCTCACCCAAAATACACACAAACAAGGACAGATTATGAAGGAGTCCATTCCCAGCTGAAAAATCTGGCTCCAAAACCAATGCTGAGTACAGACGCAAGACCACGTCTGTCTAGCTGGTACACAAGCTAAAGAAGTACTAAACTACAGGAAAATTTGCCATATTAGGAAAGTACTTAATGTTTGAATAGGAACACATGATGGTGCTTCAGTAATTAAATATTTTGTGCTACTTATTGATATACACTAAAGACTTGAATAACAAATAATACTAATTCATTTGAGCAAGTCACTTCCATTTCTAAAGGGCTGGATTCATAGTATTTATCTTTTGATTTAATTTTCTTGACAACCCATTGCACATTACGTAATAGTTAGTTTAAAGTGTAAAGGTATATGACTTTTTTCAGGTTGGATAAACAACCATAGCATCTCTGGTGAGATGACATAACATTCAAAGCGAAATACAATAAATATATACACACACACAATTGCACACACATAGTTATCCATATAAATGGCATTTATTTTCATGTTTTATCTTTCTTGCTTTACTTGCTGACTTTCTTACTAGTAGCAGTCCCGGTGGTGTGCCAGAGCAATAATTAGGTATTTTTTTGGCATTAGAGAATATGACACAATAAGAGGGAGGACATCAGGCTAAATGAACAGCACAGACCTCTCCTGTACTCAATCTGAAGCAAAAATGCTTCATCAACACAGCCTATAGAGTACTGCAATTTTTTCATCTTACTTGAAAGCAGGACATCTGGCTAAGTGAACAGCACAGCACTTTCCCGTACCCATTCTGAAGCAAAAACTCCTCAGCATAGCTTACACAGTACTGCAATTATTTCACCTTACCTGAAAGTAAATTAACACCTACTCATATTTCATGTAGCCAGTCTGTTGTTGTATGGCAGCAAGCATACCACTGAATCAACCCCCCCACCCTGCTGTAGTTCTACCCTTCCTGTATATCTACTTAGCTTCCTCTTTTTCACTGTCCTTTCTTACCATTTAGTTAAGTGGTTCTTGGATGCTGTTAAACTCCTCCCCTCCTGGACTTTACATTTACCTGTACCCCCTTATCCATAGTTAGTCCCATTTCCCTCTGTCTGAGTTAGTCACTCACTCTCAAAGACCAGCTGTAGCTTCTATGCGCCAATACTTATAGTTTCAGTGATTCATTGATTTTTTCCCCAGTTTCCTGTGACCTGGTCCAGCTATCAAGATTATATGACCACTTACAGCACTTTCTGTTCACAAGCTTTGATATTCTTACATGTTTACTCCCAGCATGCCCTGCAGCATGTGAAAACCCATTATTGGCATTGCACGCCATCTTTCTAGCTTTACTTGCTGACTTTCCTACTCATGGCAGTACTGGTGGTGTGCTAGAGCAGCAATTAGGTATTTTTGTTGGCATTAGGGAATATCATCCATTAAGAGGTCATGTTTTATTTTTGTAGACTTGCTCATGTCATCTCTGTCATCTGTATAATTAAGCATTGCTCTGACTCCTAGTGTAACATATTGCTGCAACGCACCATTAACTGGAAATTTATCTGTTAATTCTCAAGATATTTGCTTAAAAAGAATGCATTATTAGCTGTACTGAGATCCTTTGCTTACTAGTTGTTCCAGCTGCTGTAGGCTCTTGCTCACTTTGAATTTTTAGGGGCAAGCAGAGCACTGTAACTTGTGAATTATCTGTTGATAGAGACTATAAATCTTATGCCATGACCACAGTGGACTGTATCTTAACTGTTGTTCCACCTGTTGTTCTCTTTTGCTGGAATGTATTACAAGATTGACCTGAGCATTGCTTTCTGTAAAATAATTTGATTATAGTTCCTAACAAATGCCATAGTTTTATCTATGCTGTAATCTTTGAAGTAACTTAACCATGCTACCAGGATCTATTGCTTTGAATATGCTATACATGCCATTTAATAGATGCATAGTGTGTGCAACCCTAGTGTCCTGCAGATTCTAAACCTGGAGCATGTCATTTCTGTTGTAACTGCATTGCACTACATATAGCTGTAGAGAGTCACAGATTTACTGCATTTTGTTAAGTGCAACCAGTTGTGTTTGCTAGAATGCCTTTAGCTTTCTATAAACCTTACTGTTCAACTTTACCATGACTATATAACTCTTCCAACTCCTACTTTCTGCCTTGCTGTTCTTAATTACCATACCCCTAACAACCCCCTTCTGCTACTTTTACTAATTTCTCTCTGTATTTCTAAGCCTCCCTTACAGTGTAAAGGTGGCTGTTTCTCTCTCTAGAGTATCACTTTCTTTCCCTTCACTCAGTCTCCTATTCCCTACCTCCATTCATAGGCATAGTAGTTGATGTTCTACCATAACTAATTAATATTCTTTTCTTCTCTTCTTACAGGCAGGACACCTGGCTAAGTAAACAGCACAGAACTCTCCCGTACCCATTCTGAAGCAAAAACACCTCCTCAACACAGCCTACACAGTATTGTAATCATTTCATCTTACTTGAAAGTACATTAACACCTACTCATATTCCTTCTAATCAATCTGTTGTTATGTGGCAGCAAGCACACCACCAAATCAACCCCCCTGCTCTAGTTCTACCTTTCTTATATATCTACTTACTGTCTTCTTTTTCCCTGTCCTTTCCCACCATATAGCCAAGTGGTTCTTGGATGCTGTTAAACTTCTCCCCTCCTGGTCTTTACTTTTATCTGTACCCCTTATCCATAGTTAGCCCCATTTCCCTCTGTCTTGGTTAGTCATTCACTCTCAAAGACCAGCCATAGCTTCTATGTACCAATATTTATGGTTTTAGTGATTGACTGTTTTTTTTTCTTCCAGTTGACCTAGTCAACCTGCAACATTCACACTCACTACACTTGGGCTTACTTAGCTCTCCTACCCTACTCCCAATTCTCACCCACTCCACTAACCATGCATTTATACTCAGCCATTTACACAGCCACTTTAAACCACACCCAACCTCTGCAAATAAGCAAACAGTAATTACTTAATGACATACTTTGCTACCTCAGACTATCTCATAAATTAGTCCCACCCTTCCTCTATATTCTACACATCCCCCTGAAACACCACCTCAATACTACCTATAAAAATCACATTAAATATTAACAAACTGTTACTCCAACTTACAACACTCATAAACTTACTTATAAACACCTCCCTTTCTACATCATTCCATAATCTCCACAACAAAATTATCTACTCTCCCACCAACCCATTCAGCACCCATCCCATACCCCACAAGTTAACATTATCATATCTCCTGTGCTATTTAACAATTCCATTACAGAACTCTTTTCATTTAAACATTTACACTTAAAAGTAAATCTAAGTCGACCCCAAAAATATATTAAACTACTTACCAAATGTTCATACCTAGTCCCAGTTATTACAAATCATGTTAAATTATGTGGCAACATACATCCTAACCCATGAACTCAATCCCAAACACACGCACCTAGCCTATTCACCACTCCACCGTGTCCAAACACTAATAATCTTTGACACAGTAACTCTGATCTACTGTTATTAAATAGGAACCTCAGAACCCTACCAAACAAAATTCATGAATTTCATGCAACCCTATCCATTATTCCCCAGATGTATCAATCCTAATAGAAACTTGACTAAAACCCCACATTCAAAGTAATGAAATCCTTACCCATGGCAATAATATCCACAGAGAAGATAGGACCTATAAACACAGTGGCAGGATAGCAATATTATACAAGGACAATCTGAAACTTGAAAGACTTGATAACAATCCCACTGACCTAGCTAATTTAGAAATACTCATCTCCCACCTTCATATAATCCCTAACAAACACATCACTATAATAGCCATCTACATCCCACCAGGTAATAAACCAGTTATTATTGAGGACTTCCTTTGGTGGTGTTCATAAACTTTCAGTCAGAAAACTATAATGGGGGATTTCAATACAGACTGGAATACATGGCCCTCAGAAAATTTTTCAGACTTCATAAACCTCCATGGCTTCAGTCAAATAATATACACTTTTACTACATGTGACAAGCACAGCATAAAACAATCAGTCTTAGACTGGACACTAATTAATACAAGCCCACTCTGTTTCCAAGACAGCCTAAGTGATTACCTGCCCTCCTATCTACTAAAACACCACACATGTCATCCAAAAACAACCTTCCACAAACATATTTATAACAAAAGGAACTTTTCCCTTGACTTCATCAAAACTCTATTACAGCAACATGACTGGTCCCCACTAAAACACCTAAACCTAGACCTAGCAGTTCAATATTTCAATGAAAAATTCCTCACTATCCTAAACAATCTAGCACCCCTTAGGAAGCTATGTGCAAAATCTAAACCCATAACATGGCTCACTATTTAAACCAAAATGATCCTTAAACAGAAAGACAGAGCATAGCACCTACACCAGAAGACCAAAAACCAAACACCCCTTCATATCTATTGCCAATTATGAAACCCAGCCAAAAAAAAAAAAAAAAAAAAACATGATAAAAGACAATGTTGTACAACTATTCAAGAAAAGCAGCAAAATAATCCCCAGAAATTCTAGGGAACTATCAACTAATTGCTAAAACGTAGCCAGTCCACTACCCCTGCTCCATCCACAACAAACTCCATCAATAGAATAGCCTCTCAATTTAATACACACTTTATCAACTCTGTTCTGTCCCTTATTAAAAACAACAGGAGCTATCAACTAATTACTGAAACCTATCCAATTCACTTCCCCGACTCCATCCACAACATACTCTACTGACTGTATAGCTTTACCATTTAATACACACTTTATCAACTCTATTATGTCCCTTATTAAGAACAACAGCAATACCCCTTTAACTATCCCTCCAGATCTGGAAACTAACCTTAATTCATTCTTCATAAATCCAATACAAACCTTAACAATAAAAAAATACATATCTAAACTTAAACTTTCTTCCCTTTCCACTGACCAACTCCCTTATGAATTTCTTAAACTAGCTGTAGACATCATCTTCTACCCCATATCTATCCTAATCAAGTGGACTATAACAGAAAAATGCAAACCTAAACTTTGGAAAGTTTCTTATATATACCCCTTCCACAGAGGTGGCACCTCAACTGAGTTTGCTAATTACAGGCCAAACATAATTCTCTCATCCATAGCAAAAATACTTGAAAAATGTGTACATTCACATGTACTCTGCCATCTCCTAAAAATAACCTCTTGTCCACATCCCAGCATGGTTTCAGATTAAAACATAGTACAGCAGCTCTAGCTAGTTTTATTAATGCAATCAACCATCATAGAAACAATGGCCTACTTGACTCATCAATCTTTCCTGATATGTCAAAGGCCTTTGATACAGTTTCACACCAAAAACTTATCAATGAGCTAGTTGCCTTAAACCTTTCGCAATCTGCCCTTTCCTGGTTTGCCAGCTATCTAACTGATCATCATCAGGCAGTCAAGTGCAAAATGAATTTTCAACATTACTGTCTCTGAGAGTGTACCTCAAAGATAAATCCTTGGTATACTCTGTTTCTCCATTTTTACAAACAAACTCTTTACAGCCACTCAAAATGCAACCATAATCTAATATGCTGATGATTCCTACCTCATATGCACAACTCTCTCTCTCTTTCAGAACTCCTACAAAAAAAACAACAATCCATCCTAGATATTGAACAATACATCTGAGACTGTCAACTTATTCTCAACACTAACAAAACAAAGCCTATGCTCTTCATCAGTAGCAAATAAATAAATAAATAAATAAATAAATAAATAAAAGCAGACCACTATCCACCCTTTACCATCTACTCATAAAACAGTACTCTAATAGAACCAATAAATCACATTAAGCTCTTTAGGGTTACAATAGACAATGGCTATAAATTTGACAAACTCCTGGCATTAGTAATCAAAAAGGTTCACTTTAAGTTAGGCTCACTATATAGAATGTAGCCCTTCCTAATTGACACAACAAGCCATTCCATCTCTAAAACATACTTACTCTCCACTCTCTTATATGTCTCACCAGTATTTACACACCTTAGAACATCTGACTTAAATAAATTGGAGTCCTGCTATAATAAAATAGCCAGATTTGACACTAACCATCCATTCAGATTGCATCACTGCTTAGCACTACACCAGCTTAAATAGTTGAAACTTCCTAATCTGCCAAGCTTTAACCAGCTAGCCCTAACACACTCTAACCTGCACCCCCCTGGACAACTGCTCAGCTCTTAGTGACCTTGCTCAACCCCATACCAATGGTAGACTACTAGAATCTTCCCAGAAACTCCTACTGAAGGTAACTAAATTCAGTACTAGCAATGGTGACTCCTTATACTTCAATAAAATATAAAAATCCTGGGATATTATGTCTCAGAACATACTCAGTATAACCAACTTATCCAAATACATGATACTGCTTAGACAACATCTAAATAACACCTGGCTCCGCTCCTACACTAAACCAGGTTAAACTCACCCCTTTCTATCTCTTCAAAGTGTTTCTCTGCTACTACAATGCCTCAATATTTTTTTTCTGTTATATGACTGTCCTTTTACTAGCTGCCCTATATAGGTAAACTTTTTTTAATTTCTTTCTTCTTTACTGTCCATGTCTTATGCTTCACTCTGTTAAACCTACCTCTTCTTATAATGTAATTTGCCTATTTTATAACTCCATTACCAGAATGTTTTGCAATGTACCTTCTTTGAATCACTGTTATTACTGTATGAAACTAAATTCATAAATATGCTTATAAGTTTATACCATTGTTATAACTGTTCTTTTTTTATTTTCATAATACTGTGGAACTTTTCTCCCTGGGCCTCCACTGAAAAAGGTTAAAAAAAACATATCAGACTTCCTCAGTAAACAAAATGTAAAAAAAATGAATAAAGGTTTGCCTTTTAAACTACAGATCACAATCTAAGTACAGTTTCTAGTAGACTGCTCACACATCTGATTCTTAACTTTTTTTATTAGAAGAACGGAAACAGTTCTTGAGGTATACTATTATATAAGGCTTCAGCTAGCAGCCTGCATGTACATACAAGTTAAACGCTTTCTAAGTTCAATTACAGCTTATCTAACAGGTTGTTATGTGGCTTCTGTTCAAGGCAGAGAATGCAATACACATCCATATTCTGGACATTTATCTATACTGTGTTTATATATATATATATATATATATATATATATATATATATATATATCCACACATACACACACACACACACACACACACACACACACACATATATATATATATATATATATATATATATATATATATATATAAAAGCAAATGTTCGAAGTTTATCTGCAACAGGGATGTAAATATTACATTGCACTTAATTTTGTTTGGCTTTACCTGTTGTTTTAACTGTTTTTGGAGCATAAACTGTAACTGATTTAAGCTTTAGTATTTGGGCCATTGTGGAAATTGCAGTAGTTATTCCTGTGAGAAGTTAATTACTTTCATTTTTATGTGTCTGAGCACCATTGCCTCTTTCAGAGTTGTTTGCTGGTTGGTTCTCTTTTACTTTATATTATTTAATTGCTATATATAACATAGTTAAGTGCTGAGTTGCTGTCCTTTTGGCTGGACTACTTTGACGATACAATACTGTAGGTCTCTATCACTTAATCAAACTCTTATTTAAGAGAATATATTTTCATTGGACCCTTTTAATTGAACATTCTATTTGTTGCAGACTTTAATTATTAAACTAAATTAAGATCAAACTATTTTAGTTGGCCACCTAACAAACTTCAACTCTGATGTCACTACATGACTTAGGAAAACGGGAATATTTTCAAAGTATAAAACATTATTTTAACATTTAAAATGCAATATTTAAAAAAAAAATGCTTAAAAATAAAAAGAAACACTACCACTACTTTTAACATTAATACTCCCACGGATTCAGCAAGCTCTGCTCGGAGTGCAGGAATAGTGCAAGAGCTGCTGTATGCAATATGGCCGACGAAAGAGCCAGGATCCAGTTCCCGGGATGCGAATGAGTGCTCCTACACTATTCCTTGATGGACACCACTGCTATATGCTAATTACCTCATTTGCTGGTGAAAAACATGCAAATGAGGTGAAAATGCGATCCAGGAAGCAGGCAGGTGTCTGTGCAGGAATAATGTAACCTGCAGAAATGTATTTCTTTACTAAATGAATACATTTCTGCAAATTACAAAAACGGAGACATGACAGCTCGAAAAAAAGCATATATTATATCTAGAAGGCATGCCAGTGGTCAAATATATATCCATTAGCATGAAAAATAGCTTAAATTTTATAAAAAAAGCTTTTATTTTTTTATTTTTGTCCAATCTCGGCTGTTTAAGCATAGGGCAGTGGCGCACAAATGGGATCATGCCGAAAATAAAAAAAAAAATGTGAGAAAGCAATTTTCAGGGAAATCTGCATTTTGCCATTGTAGTCAATGGCATGCAGAATGAAAACAATACCAGGGAACAGTGGTTGCTAAGGAGAAAGGCTCAGTGTGAGTGCAGTAACTATGGAGTAAGGCAGTGGGGTATGCAAATGAGGGGAATCTTGCTGAATCACAGATTTCTTCTGTCAGACTGCACCTAACCATGTAGGTGCTGTAATACGGCCATATAAGCATGAGAAGTAAATGACATCAAAAGGGGGTGTGTCATGGTTGCTGTAAGCACATTGGAGCTCTGTTGCCTGGGTTTATGTGTAGCTAAGTGGGGGTGTGTCCTACTTAGCTTAGCTGTGCTTAGCTAAGTGTGTTCGTGGCCAGGACAGGCCATTTCCTTTTCAGCAGTGTTTACACTCACTGAGCAGGTTTGCACGGTGTGCACTGGGACTTAAAGAAATCAGAAAATAAAAAAAACAGGAAATTGCAGCACTGTGTATATGTAAGCAAGGGGCATGTCTGAGGCTGTATAGCTTTCTTTACCTTGTCTAAATGGGTGTGTGCAGTGCGCACTGGGATTTAAATCACAAAAATAAAAAAAATACAGCAAATGGCAAGTGGAACAAGAAAAAAAAAGGGAAATAGCAGAATAGAGGCACTCAAATACAAGTAATAGAGCTGGCATGTGGAATGTATCATACTCAGCCAATCACACAGGCAGCATCTGCAAAACACCACTATAAACTATGCAAACACCTTTTAGTCTATTTTTCCCACAAACTCTACACCACTGGTGACACAGACAGGGAAATTTTACCTGACAAAACTAACAAAATGTAAGGGTCTGCTGTCGCTCTCATACATCAGTATGCAAAAAAGGTTGAGGGTAGTGAAGAGGACAGTACTGACAACCAGCCCAGACTTATAAGGAGTAGGAGAAGAGTGTTCAGACCCAAGGTAACTTACCAGGGGTTACATGATCTGGAGATAGTAGAGTGAGACATGGTAGACAGGGACATACTGCAGCAAATTGTGGAGCTGTGCCAACCTTGCCTCACATCCAGAACAAACACAGGGAAACCCATCCCACTGAATACCAAGGTATGTGTAGCTCTAAGAATACTAACTACAGGTACTTTCCAAAGAGCAACTGGGGATATCATGGGGGTCTCACAGGCATCTGCATCCAGGATACTCCACCAGTTGCTGGATGCCATGAGAACACATGCTGCAGAGCACATTAAATTCCCCAGCACCCATGAGGAGCTGACTGGCAATATGCATCTTTTCCACTGTGTAGCAGATTACCCGGAGCCCAGAGGTACTGGCTGCCATTGACTGCATGCACATCCATATCAAAGCACCACCTGGTGACTGGGGTAGGTTCTACATAAACCCCAAGGGGTTCCACTCCATCAACTGCCAGGTTGTGTGTGATGCCCAGGGCATTATCATGCATGTGCGTGTGTTGGCTGCCCTGGAAGCTATCACGACTCCCACATCTGGCATTCCTCACAGCTGAATCAGTCATTTGCAGGGGGGACATCCCATATGGCCATTTAGTGGGGGATGATGGCTACGCACTGGAGCCTTGGATTATGACACCCATCAGAAATGTACACTTACCCACACAAGAATGCCATAATGAGGCACATGCACAAACCAGGATTATTATAGAGTATGTGCTTGGGATGCTCAAGTCACAGTTCCTCTGCCTTGACATATCTGGTGGAACCTTGAAGTACTCTTCAGCCACATGTGCACATATGGTCATAGTATGTGCCATACTACACAATATGATCCTGCAGAAACAGCTGCAGCAGGAACAAAATGGGGAAGGGCCACACAGCCCCACACCATTGGGAAGGCCTCTACAAGCACAGAGTAACTTGGATGAGGAACATCCTGTGCCTGCCCCTGTAGGCAGACAGAGGTGTGCCCAGTATGCCCTGGCCTTGGCAAAGAGGGAACGCATAGCACATACACTGACACTGTAGGGCCCCAGGGACTGATCTCTCTCTCTCTCTCTCTCTCTCACTGACTCACACATACATTAAAATGGATGCCAAACATTTGTTATTTGTTAAGGTCCGAGAGTCCGACATGTCATTTCAGTTGGCGGAGGCCCTGGGAGAAAAGCAAAAAGTACATAACAGACATATGAACATTGTTAATGCAAAAAAAGGAAGATAGTTGAGTAGAGTTATACAATATATACATCACATCACATCTGAAAAAAAAAAAACAACATCACACCACCTATACCTGACCATGCATAGGCAGTGTATTGTGTGCATCTGACATAGTCAGCCCTCAAGCACCACCCTCACAACAGCTGCAGGCACAAGGTAAGCCAGTCTTTGTAACATATTAAAATATTGGGGTGGACTTTTCTGATAGCATATCTATGGTATTGATCAAGCACATAAGGGAATGGAGTGGCTAACTGGGATAGCAGCAGACAACTGACAGCTGTGTGGGACAGCAAGATGTGTATCTTCAGTACTGCCCTACCCACACCATGTAGTACTACCCTAGTTGACAAATACCACTGCAGTATATGTGGTGTGCCAAATAACTGGGAGGGGGGGTCATAGGTCACATGCATGGATGTCAAAATAGGGGTCCCATACCCACCACCATCCCCACACAGCAGATCTGCTATAGACAACCATACAGAAATGCCTGGCAAAGCCCCCCCCCCCCACATGGCAACTCCCATGAAATACCCATGCACAGATTTTTACAAAGTGATACCACAGCAGGTCTAGCAGTGGCAGTATGGCTTTGAAAGGTAAGAAGTCTGAAACTACAAATGTCTATGTCAGAACAATCTGACCTGTGGTTGATACTGTTATGCCTGTAGTCTGAAAGATGGGGCACACCACCAAAATGTTAAGCAGATATCAGCACAGTCTGTGCAGATGTGTAACATGTACAGTCGTGTCACCCCCCCCATAGACCCATAGAAATGCAGTAACATGTTCTTAGACTTAAGCAACATCTGTCACCCAGACTGATGGTGCAATAGTAACAGAAAGTAATTGTCAGTAACACCCACAGTCAATGTACTGGTGCAGCCTGGTAACATATGATCATCAAAATGCACTGCCCTGCTACAGATGGCTTGCATCTGTCACACCTGGCCTACAAGCCTCTGGCCAATACTGATGTCTCACCCACAGTGCCCTTTAGGGAGTGTCATAGGGTCCACAACACCAACATAACACAGCCAACAAAATGCAAAGAAAGGCCACGCTGAAAACTGCTAGGAGCAAACCTGCCTGCCTCACGGAGCCAGAAATTGGGACAAATCCATGAATAATGGGGTGATGAAGGTCCATAGAGAAGGACACATGTGAAATACTGCTCTAATAATGTTATAAAGTTTATGGAATGATTTGTAGTAGCATGGAATGTCTGATGGGTACAGAGTCTGAAACTACAATGTCATCTGTCTGTAATATTTGACTTCAAACCTGAGTGACTTGCAAAACACTTTTGCTGGAAATCCTCACTTGTTTGGGTAACTAATAAGATATATGAGTCATGGATGTGGACATTCTGTGATACTCTGTACAGTCAACAGGCAGGGATAGGAGTTAAAACATGGGAATGCACACACTGCATGCAGGCCTAACCCTGGAAGATGGTGACATGTCTGCACCCACAGAACCCCGGGCCACAGCCATAGGGAGTAACACACCCCTCCTTGATCACTCATCCTATGCAACATCCTGACCCTAACATGTGGCCTTCCAAGCAAAATGAGGTGGACCATACATATATGTGTGACAAACACACACCTCCAGGCTGGTCAAACAGTTTGATGCACACACACAAGACCCTCCAAGTGCAGGCAACCAATGAGGAGAACCCAATGCAAAGTACTGGTAGCTATAGCCAAACATATCTGCCCAGGACACACACACCCCACATATCCTATCCCCTACGAATATATCTGGAGTCTGCCTGTCACCATGATCCCGTCTGATTTATATTACCCAACTGTGGACTGGAAATCAGATCAGGCCAGAACATAAATGCACAGAGATTTCACCATTGTAATATATCACCAAGGTGCTGGACCATTTCCACAGCACCAGCAGTCAATTGCTTGTAGACACACCCTTCAACAGGCTGAATAGTGCAGGAATGCATAGTATTTGGCCCATAAACCTTGTGTATGCATCATCCTTCCTGTATTCCTCTGGTAAATCAGTGTGATGATCTAAGGAGATATGTCACCAGGTACTGAAACACTACATGACAGTGTCAAATGGCATATATGACAGATGTCTGCTAAAGCCAGCCCTGCAACCCTTGCAACCTATACATTACTAACAGAAATTGTGACATTGTATGGCCCATTTCCCCCACATTTTGATAGGCTATCTCCAGATATCCTGCACCAACAGCTTAACAGGTATGGCTGTAGCACAAAACAAACAGGACTGGAGTACAACAACCCAGAATGGAGTCTCACAGGTACTATAGAAGGACACACTGGGCATGCTCATACACTTAGAGAAATGTCAGTAGGATCTAGGAATGAACAGACCTACCCTACCCAGTGCACTTTCCATTTCCCCACCTTAGAAGTCCTGAAGATGTCTGTCAGCATAGAAGTCACTTTTGTTAGGCCCAGCACCATAAGCTCTGTGGTGCATGCAATAACTGCATAACAAAATAGTACAAATAACTAGTTTGGTAGGCGTTATCATTTCAGTCCTTTGAAATGTGTGTGTGTGTGTGTGTGTGTGTGTGTGTGTGTGTGTGTGTGTGTGTGTGTGTGTGTGTGTGTGTTCACAACTAAAAGCTTTTGGGTCCATTTAAACCTACACCTCCCCTTTCTCCACTTTAGCAGTCTTGCAAATATCAGTCATCTTAGAAGTGCCTTCCATCAGGCCTTAGCCCCATAAGCTCTGTGGCACATGCGATAACTGCATAACAAGATAATATAAATAACTAGTTAAGATAGGAATTCTAATCTCAGTCCCAGCAAATGTAAACGTGTGTGTGTGTGTTTGTGTGTGTGTGTGTGTGTGTGTGTGTGTGTGTGTGTGTGTGTGTGTGTGTTCATTCAAACCCAGTACACCTCTCCTTTTCCCCTTTAGCAGTCCTGCAGATATCAGTCATCTTAGAAGTGCTTTCTGTCAGGCCTCAGCTCCATAAGCTCTGTGGCGCATGCGATAACTGCATAACAAGATAATACAAATAATTAGTTAGACAGGAATTCTAATCTCAGTCCCAGCAAATATAAAACTGTGTGTGTGTGTGTGTGTGTGTGTGTGTGTGTGTGTGTGTGTGTGTGTTCACAACTAAAATATTTTGTGTCCATTGAAACCCAGTACACCTCCCCTTTCTCCACTTTAGCAGTCCTGCAGATATCAGTCATCTTAGAAGTGCTTTCTGTCAGGCCTCAGCACCATAAGCTCTGTGGCACGTGCAATAACTGCATAACATGATAATATAAATAACTAGTTAGGTAGGAGTTCTAATCTAAGTCCTGGCAAATGTAAAAGTGTGTGTGTGTGTGTGTGTGTGTGTGTGTGTGTGTGTGTGTGTGTGTGTGTGTGTGTGTGTGTGTTTGAAAATTCTGTGTGCATGACTGAGGGAGCTGTGTGTTTGTTTATAGGTGAAACAGTTTAATGCCATTCCTACCCATAAGACTTCACAGGGCCCCACCTTATCAATCCAGATGATGTAATTGCCTTATCAGCAACCTTGGCCAACTGTCAGTCCTGTAAGCTCAGTAGTGCATGTGATAAATGCTTAATGCTATAGTACAAATGACTAGTTTGGCAGGGGTTCTACTCTTTTGGCAAATGTGTGTGTGGGTATGTATGTCTGTAAGTAGAAGTAGTAGAAATATTTTGATATGTTTCCCACCCACTGCCCTACTTTATCAGTCCTGCTGATGTCATTCGCCATATCAGCACCTTTGGCCAACTCTCATTCCAGTCAGTTCTGTAGCTCGTGTGGTAACTGTGTAACACTATGATACAAATCACTAATTAGGTAAGGGTTATAATCTCACATCTGGAAAGTTTGCATGTGTGTCTGTTTGTAGGTCAAATTATTTTGATCAGTTAAACACCCACTGCACTACTTTATCAGTCCCGCTGATGTTATTCCCTTTTTAGGTTCACAAGTGTGTAGTAGGTAATGGCCCAGGAGCCTTAACAAGCCTAACACATAAAAGGGCCCTGCCATTGTGCCATCCAATGTTACATCCCAGTGCCTGTATCAAGTATAGCCACTGCAGTAATCCTTGGGTTGAAATGTCTATTACCCATCCATTCATCAAATTTCTCTGGAACAGGGTCAGCTAAGTGCTCTGCATGACATGTATGGGGAGTGTATTCCAGGGCATGTGCAGTCTCTTGGTGAGGGACCTGTCCCACCAGCATGTTGTGGTGATTGTGGTATTGAGGTAGAGGTCTCTACAGTGTGTGGTGTGGATGGATTTATATGTAGCATTTGTAAACCAGATGGGTCAGACATGGCATTGTAAGTCAAGCACAGATAGTTGCTAATTAGATGATATGACACAGATAATAGCTTGGGTTTGCTAAGTCTGTCTGTGTAGGATGTGTATTTAATTCCCAGGAACCCCTCTGTGAGGTGCTTCCATGGCTTCCCCAGCTGTAGCAGGTGTCAAGTGTGGTACATGGCAAATTGGCCATAATACTTGAGGAGTGATCTAATGAGGGAATAGTAGACAGAGATCATTACCTCTGTTTTCCTGGATGCAAAACCCTTGGTAATGCAATGTGCCATATAGAAGGACTTCCTGACCACAGTGGCAATGTGGTTCTTGTCCTCAGACCTAGTATAATGCTACACTTTTCATTGGGCTCCCATCGGTGTGGTACTTACTGGGAACTGAGTGTTTTGCCAAGGGGGATGATGATGCATATTGTGGTGTCAAGCTTCTGGGCATTGTTTCCACACCACTCAGTGGTCTCAGTGAGGCCTTTCTGTGGGATGTGTGCATCACTTATGGAGTTAATGATAGCTCCCAGCTTACAGTCCTCTGTGAACTTGGTCAGCCAGAGTTCCTCTGTGTTGGACTGGACTCCTGAAAAGTAGATGCTGGACAGGACACTACCCAGTACTGATCCCTGTGGGACTCCATTTGTTACTGCTTGCCAGTCTGACCTGGAGTTTGCCACCGTCATACTTGTGTTTTATGTAAATCAATTTGCAAAACAAACAATGATATATGGGATGATGCCTAGTTTATGGGGTTTATCAATGATCCTTCACTGAGAGATGGTATCACAAGCTTTGGACAGATTGAGGTAGGCTGTATGCAGTGCCTTACTGTCATACACAGCCCTAGTGACTCAATCAAACACGTCAACCAGGTTGAGCAGGCATGATCTTCCATTCACAAAGCCAAACTGTGTGGGTCCAGAGTTAAGAGATCACCTTTATCTTGGTCAATCAGGTCCCTGATGATATGGTCCATACCTCTACATAGTAGACTTGTCAGGCTAAGGGGACAATAATCCCCAGGGTCTTTAGATGGTACCCCTTTATGGAGAGGGATGACTGTACCAGTGTGCCATGTTTGAGGGACAAAGCCTGAGGTGAGTCTGTGACTGACCAGGGCACACGGATTTGGTGCAAGGTCACCTTGTATGTCATGTAGAACACAGCCATGGATATATTGGTGTTCCATGGAAGCTGTATTTTTGCCTGTGGACAATGCAGGTCTAACCTGGCCTGCAGTACTGCTGGGTGCTTGCCATTCATCTGCCATTGTGATTCTACACTTGTGGGGAGAGAGAGGGGTAAAGCTGGTACTGAATGTGTTGCCAAGACTGTGGCCAATATCTGTTGTCTCAGGATAGGAATTATCATTGTGCAGTAACTCACAGCACTTGTGTATAATGCTGTGGATGTTGTTGATGTAACTATCAAAGGCTTTTGTGATTGTCGTCAGTGTCTGCTGCATTTCTGCCTTCATAGATGCCTGTAGGGGATTCCTTGAGGGACCCCAAGTTGTGTTTGAGGCTAATAAAGGGGTTCAACAGTCATGGGACACCACCTTTTTCTGCAACAGGGTCCTCCATCTGTTGTACACTTTAGTAATGGTAGGGGATCATCACACTGTCTCCCAGTGTTTGGAAGACAGTGTCTAAGTTCTGTTGGCTATGGTTAGTACCATGCATTCATGTACCTGTTTGTACAGTGCATATGTGTATGATTCAACAGTCATGCAACAATTTCCCATTGCCATGGGTGCAGTGAAGTCATCCACCCCATTTTTATGGCTGCAAAGTCAGCTTTGAAGAGGTTTTGCAAGGTGGTTACCTTTGTGGGGGGTGTGGCTGACATTTTGAGTTCCATGTTGATTACAGCCTGTGTGGATCTCACCAGGTAGAGATTGACAACTGTGGATGAGCAACAGTCCCATATTTAAGTAGTCAACACAGGTCAAGGTTGTTGCATCCTCTAACAGGGGTCAGTATGAACCAGTCCAGGGCATTGGAAATGATGAGCTCCAGGAAGTCTTGGGCCACTGTATTGGTGCTTGGGTACTTTTCCCAGGTGATGAATGGGTAGTTGAAGTCTCCTACTATGTCAGTGTTGCGTTGGACCTTCATAGATGGCAGGGTGTTGAGGAATGTGCATTGACAGTTTAGGGACATAGATCTGGACTCATAGCAGGCTATGTTCTGGATTGCACTATCACCCCAAGGCAGTTGTACCAGAAGTATCTGTGATGCATTATGCTGGGATACTAGTCTGTAGGTGTTACTATCCATAATGAATATGAAGACACCACCTGTGGAGGTGTAGTGTGGTCCATGTTTGGGGGCTGACAGCTGTGGAATGCATTATAGCCTGTTACTGCATGGCTGCTGTCTGCTGTGGTGAACCACCTCTCCATTACAGCAGAAATGTTAATGTCCTTCACTCTGACCAGTGCTTTGAGTGACTGCATCCTGACAGTTAGATGTCTACTGTTGAGCAGCATGACCCTCAGATTGCATACATGTCTAGCTGTTATGGTGGTAATTACGTTTGGAACACTGCCTAATAAGGCATTATAGGGGTGGCAAGACACTTAGCCAGTACCTGGAAACCCAGGGCTAACAAATGCAGGACATCTGTGGCAAGTTATTGATGTCTGTCAATCATGTTATCTCAAGCAGAGAGATACTGGATCCCCTGAGAATGACACAAAACATGTACGGCAATGTTGCAGTCAATCATCTATTGATAGTACTGCAGCATCATTCTGGGTGATGGCAGTATACTGCTCAGGGCTACTGTCACACCTGCCTGGACCACATAATCAGAGAGTTCAACCATGTCTCTTGTCATGTAGTCCAGGGAGGTGTGTCCCAGGTTATTCACACCCACATGGATACAGAGTGATACTCATAGTTGTTGTGGAGTGCCATGACTGGCTGTGTCATGTGTTGGATGCTGGCATGTGATAGATATTTGGCTGTTACCTGCTCCATATTCCACTTAGAAAGTGGGATATGTGTGCACCTCAGTATTGAGTTACCCATGTTCACTGTATTGTGCAAGGTAGTTAGCCTTAGGAGATTAGGTTGAGGGGCACACTGTGTAGGTGAAAAGATGTGTCCCTTGGCATGTGCCATGTCATGGTGTCTGAGTGGGTGTCTGTCTTGCTGGTCTGTGCTGTTTGGGTAAATGTCCATTCAGTGCCTCTGTGAAGGTGGGGGTGTGGTTTTCACTGTATGTCATGGCTGTCAAGGTGGTTGTCATAGTGAGCTATATGTTCCACAGGGTGTGGTGCAGGTGTTGATCTTATCCTCTTGACCTGCTAGTCCAGTCTTTGCTGGAGAGTGCATATGCCCACATTGGGTGATATACGGGTAAATCTCACAGGTCTGAGCGTTTGGAGTTTAGAGGGGAGGGTTGTCTGTGTACATGAGACAGTTGCAACAGTGCTTCAGAATGGAAAAGTGCACCAGGTTAATGGGTGAAAGCACGGAAAACTGCACTTCAATCATGCCAGGCGGGGTGGACATAACTAGTAAGTACTGGGGCTACTTCTGTGATGAACGAGCACTGATGACGGCTCCCAGGTATGCCACACTTATAGATACAATTACCTGAAGTGCCAAGCTATCATGCTATTTGAAGTACAAGACAGAAAGAACTAGCATGATGTAAGGGTGAAACTGAAGGCAGACGGTCTGCCACCTATAATACTTTACCTCAGATGTGCAGTTATCAGCAGCTTTGGCCATTTGAAACATCAGTAAGCTCTTTAGCATGTGCGGTAACTGCATAACACTATAGTAGACATAATTAGATAGGCAGGAGTTCTAATCCCAATACTGGCAAGTGTGTGTGTGTGTGTGTGTGTGTGTGTGTGTGTGTGTGTATGTGTGTGTATGTGTGTGTGTGTGTGTGTGTGTGTGTGTGCGAGCATGTGTGTGTGTGTGTGTGTGTGTGTGTGTGTGTGTGTGTGTGTGTGTGTGTGTGTGTGTGTGTGCATGTGTGTGTGAGAGATAATCATGTACTGTCTGGCCTATACCACTGTTGACTTCTGTACTACCCTTACACTTCCCCTCATTTCAATTTAGTAGTCCTGTTGATGTCATCCACCTTAGAAGTACCTTTGGAGTAGGTGAAAATGTTTAAGCTCTGTGATGCATCTGATAACTGCATAGTAGTATAGTAGAAATAACTAGATAGGCAGGAGTTCTAATCTCACTACTGACACCTGTTTGGATGTGGGAGTGTGTCTTTGTGTGAGAAGCATGTAGTGTGTGGGTTATACCATTTCTGACATGTGTACAACCATGTACACTTCCCCTAACTCCAATTTAGTAGTTCTATTGATGTCATCCACCTTAGAAGTACTGTTGGATTAGGTAAAAATGTATAAGCTTTGTGGCATGTCTGATAACTCTGTAGCACTATAGTAGAAATAACTAGATAAGCAGGAGTTTTAATCTCACTTCTGGCAACAGTTTGTGTGTGTTTGTGCAAGAATCATGTAGTGTGTGGGTTATACCATGTTTGATATGTGTAATACCCTTTACACTTCCCCTAAGTCCAAGTTAGTAGTCCTGTTGATGTCATCCACCTTAGAAGTACCTTTGGACTAGGCGAAAATGTATAAGATATTATTACAAAAACTCCCAAAACAAAAGAACAACCAGTGAAAAAAACAAAATGTGCTAAGAAAAAAAAAACAATAACACTGGCTGTAACAAGGCTAAAAACAAAAGCATTTAATGGAGTAATCACGTTCATGGATACACCACTTCTTCAGACTACAATCAAACAAACAGCATCACATTTAAATGCTAAAACAATCAAACTAATTATGACATCATACAATTAAAACATAGCTTACTTAAAGGGACACTGCATAGCAACTCTTAAAAACAATAAACTCAATGCTTCAGTTGCTTTGCCTTGAGAAAGGGTTTAAGTGAAACCATGCTGTTCAACCCCGGAAGCTTGTCAGCGTGGAATTGCAAAATCCATTCTTGTTCAACTAGCTCAGTAGTATTTTTAAAGTCTCCTGCTCTCTTCTTAGCAGCTACAATCTGAAGTACTAAAACCTAAATGTGTGGTCCATGTCTTCCTTCACGTTATGCATTGCTAGCTCACTGTTTACTTTCATATTCCTGATGTTCCTAAAATGTTCTAGTATCCTTTCCTTAAGGCAGCAATTCATTTTACCTACATAGAAAGAAAAACATTTAACACAATTGCTAAAATAAATAACATTACAGGTTCTACGGTCAGCATATATATTGGGGTCAATCGTAAAACCTAAACTGAGATGTGTGAAAGGTCCTCCCATGTGTATATGTCTGCACACAATACAATTTCTGCATGCATAAGTACCTATTCTCTTTGACCTAGGAAACTTAGTAAAATCAGCAGTTCTATAACACAAATGGCTTTTCAAGGAGCTATTATTGCAAAACGTAAAGTTTGTTTTTTTCACCTATCACCCCATTAAGCCCTTCAACTGTAGACAGAATGTCCCAGTTCTTATTAATAACCTCACATACCGCATTAATTTCACTAGCAAAGGTTAAAGGCATCCATAGCACATTATTGGTGTACATCCAACATCATTCCTACTAACTTCCATCTGTAAGGGAACAATATTCTCATTATAATAAGGTTTACATTTATCATGCCTGCTTCTCCAGGCCTCAAGTATATATTTATCAATGTCATACCCTTTATATCCTCTCTCAATTATTTCTGTTTTAAGTTAGTCCAAAGCAAGTTACAACTTGTTGTCATCATTATGTAGATGCATCATCCTAAAAACTTGTCATTGTATAATATTCTGTTTAGTGTGTTTCGGATGCAAACTATTATTGTGCAACAGGTTGTTCTTCCTCACTGGTTTCCTATACAGACTAGTCCTGATAGAGTCTAACTGATGCTTGCTGACTTCAACATCAAGAAAATCTATTTCACTACTGGCAACTGTTTGGATGTGTGTGTGTTTGTGTGAGAATCATGTAGCATGTGGGTTATACCATTTTTGACTTCTGTACCACCCTTTACACTTCCCCTCACTCCAGTTTAGTAGTCCTGTTGATGTCATCCACCTTAGAAGTACCTTTGGACCAGGTGAAAATGTATAAACCATTGTACAGTCCTCTGTATAGATGTGTCCGAGATATCCAGATGTTTGCAACCCATATATAGTTGGAAGTTGTCTACGTGTCTTAACAATGCCCATGTATGTGCTATTGTAGCCAAATAGTTCACAGAGAATGTACTGACACATATGGCAGCATCAGGTATCATACCTGACTGAAACATCATGCTGATACGATGGCTGCCACCCTCTCAGGTGGCCAGTCTTGTAGGTGCAATGCATGAGTCCAGATGTGTGGTTTTACAAGTGAACTGTTCATGTTATGGGTCACATTAAAGGTTGGAAGAGGTGTGGACTGACATATTGTGGTCCCAATTTGCATGTATCAGAAACACCTTGCATCTTAACAAGGGTGTGTACACAGTTTATATACACTGTATACCAGCAATGTGTCACACATGTCCCTACCTTAGGCCATTTGTCCAATCCATTTTGCTGGCCCCTGTCCAGACATCTTGGCACTGACAAGTTGTGAGGTATGCAACAGGAATGTTGAATTCACCTCAGGTAGGCCCCAGTGGTGGCCACTGTGATGCAATTCAGTTAACCCCACCACAAGTGAACATGCACATAAAGCAATATAGCTATTACATAAAGCAATATAGCTATTACTGATAGTTGTGTGCATGGTAAGTTGCATGGACTTCACATGCCTGGGGTATTGCCAGGCCACAACAGAACAATGTCATACTCACCAGCTTCAGGCTGCTGTCCCATATGCAGACCAGAGGATCCTAGGTAGTTGTGAGGGGGAGGTATTGTCAGCAGACTCATATGTGGCCATTGGTACAGGATGGCTGCAGCATGTCTGCACATTTACAGTACAAACTCCAATAATACACAATTTGCTGTCCTCACCATAGATGTGCACCTCTGTGAATTAGAAAACCCCATCCACAACTGCAATTGGACCTGACACATGGATGTAGATACAATACAGATACATATATGCCTGATACATTGTGTACTAATCCCACTGGGCCCTTACCTGCATGCTCCCTGTCCATTGTCTGGGTGCCACCCACCTCCAGCATGTTGGCCTCTGTACCCTGGTGTCGCACTGGAGTGTGTGCCCCAAGGTTGGAGGGGGCTCATATGGTACAGAACTTGTTGTGTGATGGCTGACAAAGAGAAATGTGAAGTCATTTGTATGATGTGTTGATGACTGTACCCAAGGGTGACAGAGTGGCCATTGCAGCACATTTCAATGGGCATGTTGATGAAGGGAACAGAGGGTCTGTGGAAGTGATGGTTATGGATGATGTTAAAAGAAATGCAGACAGTAAGATGGTAGTGGGGTTTGCAAAACAGATGGACATGGCTGTGGTGAATAAGCACTATAACATGAGGGAGAAGCCTAGGGTGAGTTACAAGACTGTAGTAAGATGTACACAGGTGGAATATATCCAATGTAAGAGGGCCAGTTTGAAGGATATTGGAGACTGTAAAGTGGTGAAGAGGAAAGTGTATTTAGGCAGAATAGAATGTTGGTCTGCAGGATGATGTTGGTGGATCACATGGTATGACTTGAAAAAGGATGATCATGAGGTGGAGTTCAAGGAGAGTTAAGTCAGACACTGGGTGGCATTGTCAACTTACCACATATCTGGTTAAGTACAGCAGAGTTACTAAGGGAGATGGCTAGAAAGATGCTTGGTGTGACATGTGGATGGAGGAAGTAGTACAAGAAGACATGGTGGTCGACTGTGGAAGTACAAGACAGTATACAGAGAAAGAGGATGGGAAAGAAGGAGTGAGACTGTCAGAGAGATGAGGAAAGTAGACAGAAGTGTGAGGAGATGAGGTGCATGGCAAAGACAGATGTGGCAAAAACTAAGGATGAGGCATATCAAGATTTGTATGACGGTTAGTGAATTACTGACTGGTTGTATTCCTCTTTGCTGTGTTCAGTCATTTTAGTTGTTTTGCTAAGAGGTTGTTGTATGTCTGGCCATTGTGTATGGCCTATCATGATTTTGTAGCAGTGTACTGTTCAATTATTTACATGGACTGAGGGGGAGAGTGCAGATATGACTGTCATGGGTCTTTTGTATCCAACTGTGCATGCTGCCCCAGTTATGAGTGGTCTATCAGCAGCATGTTTGTATGGGCATTTTGAGATATGTTTGCATATATATTTTCAGATGTCTATGCATATATATATATATATATATATATATATATATATATATATATATATATATATATATATATACATATGTATATACACCTCAGTATTTATTTGTAATATATCTATATATTATTACACACATATATGTATCTCCATACACATTCATCTCTCTATCTATGTATATGTTTCTTTTCAGATATAAATATTTGTAGATACCAATCCATCCTAATTGCACAGTGTCTCTTCCCTATTGTAAACTGTCTGTAAAGTGGGATATGTTTGAGAAAACATCCTGAAACCATACATTTCAGATAGCTTACTGATAAATGTCTGTGAGTATGGTATGCAGGGTCCTGGGTTCAAGACCTACAAGGGCTGTTTATTTTGTTGCTAGGCAGAACAGGAACTGTTGGATACAGAGGGATTAAGGCAGTTTTGAGCAGCTTTAAGTGTATTTGTGTGGGTTTGTGCAACAGTAAATGTTGCTAAAGTATGGTTAAATGAATATGTGCTTACACCATCTAGACTTCAGTTACCAGTATGCAAATTTGCTTAGCATTTACATTTAAGCAATGCTGAAACCTGGTAAGCATAGCTAAGCCCTGTAACCATTGATTACATTCCAGTCAGATAAAATAGCAGGCTAATGACATCTGACACCTCTAACTGTTGTCAGAACACTGGCCTTAGTGTCAATGCCAAGAAATGTGTCACAATCCCCTGTTGAATCAATGTGTTGTCCTCAAATGACCATATCGGTGGTAGTTCAATGGACACAGATGTCCTCATAGGAGGTCTGTGAACACAGCTTGACAGCAACCTCTTTTCTGACCACCACGTTGCCACTTGGACAGGAAGTCCTTCCATGTGGCACAATGTATAACTAAGGGTGTGTCATCCAGGAATGAAGAAGTCAATGTCTCCCTCCACTCCACACTCATTAGGCCAATCAGCAGGTACAATGGCCCATTTGCTCACTAGAACTCACTAGACACCTTTAACAACTGGGTAGGCTGCAAGTGTACCTCACATGTAGGACCTGAGACATCAAACAACTGTCTGATATGGAAAGAGGCCAAAACCTCCAAGTATTCCCGGTCACATCTAGGCTACTTACAGGCAATCCCTGCTTGACTGACAATGCCCTGTCTGCCCAACTGTGTTACACATGGCACAGCTAGGAATCCCCAATTTGTATCCACCACATGCCATGGATACCTCAACCACATTACCACATTCAACAGAACATGCTTGGGGACAGGTCCATAACCCAGATACTGGCCATGTTATGCGATATATGTTGCATATATGTCAAAGCACCTCACTGGCCCTCTTCAAGAGAAATTCAGATGAATGGATGGTGAATACAACTGTCACGTTGGGGGATCACTCACATGGCAGTATTTGATAGATGCTCTGCTGACAAATTTCAGGTGGCATGATGCCAGTGTACTCCCATGGGCTAGGCTTGTAATGACCCCATGCCCATTAGTGTGGTACACACATATGAACACATGGACCCATGACACTCAGCACTGGCATATATGTGTGTGTGTGTGTGTGTGTGTGTGTGTGTGTGTGTGTGCATTGCTGTGTATACAACTGTTTGTGAGCATGTAAACCTGTAGGTGACATTACTTTGTGGCCCTTCACCCACTCCACCTCCCATTGCCGTACTCTACAGTGCTGGTGATGTTATTCACTGTAAGGGTACCTTGTGTCATTCTTCACCCTATAAGCTCCATGGAGCATATGTTAACTGCATTACACAATACGAACAATGACTTTGTAGGTGGGGGTTCTACCCTGAGTCTTGGGAAATGTGAGTATTTGTGTGTGTGTGAGTCTCCAAAAGTGAGCGTATTTTCATGAGACGGCATTTTGAGGGCTTAGTCTCCACACACACTGCACACTGTCATACTGTACAAGCGCTGGTGATGTTGGCCACAGTACAGGAGCCATGGAACAGTCATCACCTTACAGTGTGTGTTGCATGCAGTAAATGCATGCCACTGTAGTAGCAACAGCTACATAGCCAGGGGTTCTAATCTGAGGAAGCCCAAATCTGTGAACATTTGTGTGTCAGTACATTATCCTGTGTTTATGTGAGTACTATGACCACGTGGAGTGTAGCTCTCACATGTTAGACAGTGGTGCTCCCACTACATGTCCCAAGGTCCACTGTATGTAGTCTGCTGTCTCTATTAACCTTACAATTATCTGACAACAATCTTCAGCCCAATAAGGCCTGTGCTGTGTGCATGAACTATGTAATTGTATGCCCTGACTGACAAGATAGTCAGGGCTGTAAAACCCAGGTGTGTCAAATATGTCTATGACTTTATGCGTTTGTCAATGTGTATATCTCAGTATATTATAGTATGTTGTGTCCATTCACACCCACTACATCCCCCATTGCTATACTGTACAAGGCCTTCTGATGTTGTTCACTTTACAGGAATCTCAGAACACACTTCACCCTATAACTCTGTGGTGTGTGCAATTAAGACAGAACACATTACTAGCAATAACTACATAAGTAGCGGTTCTAATCTCATTGTTGGCAAGTGTGTGTGTGTGTGTGTGTGTGTGTGTGTGTGTGTGTGTGTGTGTGTGTGTGTGTGTGTGTGTGTGTATGTGTGTGTGTATGTGATGAGATTTACTTCAGCTTGCAGAAAAAACATTTCCTAGGAGTTCATTTGACCGAGACCAAATTGGCAAAACTAAAATTGCAAATGAATCATCTTGTGGAAATTCATTTCACCAAAACTAGTAGTGGTAGTGTAAATGCCCTTTTTCCCCACTGTACAGCTGTACAGCAATACTGGAGTTAGTATATATAGTTGGTGGTAGTCATTGGATGCACAGCCCCCATATTGGAGGTAGTGTTGCATATCCCCATGCGTAGTGCTCTGTTATACTGTTGAGTCTATGTTAAGAGGGTAAGTAGTTGTTAATATAACTAGGTGTGGGTATATGCCACCCCACACCTTCCAATGTGGGGGGGTGCCCCTCACACCAACACAACTATGTATACCAACTCCAGGATTGCACTACAGTGGGGAAATGACATATAGGTTCATAGGTTCATAGGTAGGTACTAGGCTATTGGCCCTGGGGCCTATACAAGCCCAGGCAAAAAGGTACCCTGGCTTTTGCCACCCAAGAAAATTATTTTCCTGTGCCACTGTCGAGCAGAGCCACAGAGGTGATCCCCAGGGTGAATTTCCTATTTCCCATCCAATCAAGATTTTTCTTGAAGATTGCTAATGAGGAGCTTTGTTTCATATAGATAGGCAGTTTATTCCAGAGTATGGGAAGTCTCTGGGACAGAAATCTATCCCTCTGGCATGTTCTGTTTATTGTGGTGAAAAAGTTTAGGTCCCTAGAGCGTGTAGCTTAGAGGGATTGGGATTTCTTTAAGTGGAGCATGTCCAACAGCTCTGGGTTTGACATAGCTATGTATGTTAGGCAGAGATCACCTCTGAGTAGGCAATATGCGATGGAGTAAAGCTGGAGATTTTTAAGATGGTCTGCATAGGGCATCAGTTTGAGGCCGGTAATCCTCCTTGTGAGGTATTTCTAGGGCCTTTCCAGTTTTAGTAGATGTCTTGTGAGGTACATACCAAAAGCGGCGTTGTACTCTATAATGGGTCTAATGAGTGAAGAGTAGAGGGGAACAATGACCTTTTTTTTTCTGGATGAGAAATCTTTTGTGATGAGGTGTGCCACGTAGAAGGATTTCCTGACTACTGTGGTGATGTGATTATCAAAGGAGAGACTACTGTCCACCTGTGTTCCAAGGTCTCCTATCACACTTTCAATGTTAAGTATACTACCCCCTATGTTGTAGTTCATGGGTACAGAGCTTTTACCAAAGGGGATGACAATGCACTTTTTGGCACTGAGCTTGAGGCCATGGCTTTGACACCAGGCATCTGTCTCAGTGAGGCCCTTTTGTAGGATGTCCACATCATTAGGACTTTTGATTATGGCTCCTAGTTTGCTGTCATCTGCGAACTTCAGTAGCCAAAGACCTTCTGTGTTAGCCTGTACTTCAGAGAAACCAAACAGGAGAGGACCCAGGACTGAACCCTGTGGTACTCCACTTGTCACTGGTCTGAAGTCAGATTTGGAGTCTGCTACTTTCACAGTGTGGGTTCTGTCAGTGAGCTAGTTGCCAACCCATCTTGTGACATAGGGATTTATACCTAGTTTAGTGAGTTTATCTATAATTCCAGAGTGGGGGATGGTGTTGAAAGCCTTGGCAAGATCTAGCTAGGCTGTGTGAACCACCTTACCCTTGTCTACGACTTTGGTGACTGCTTCAAAGAAGTCTATCAGGTTTAGGAGACATGATCTGCCTTTTACAAACCTGAAATGGGTGGGGTCCAGAGTTTGGAGATTACCAATGTCTTTGATTTTAAGTTCCATGATGATACGTTCCATGGCCTTGCAGACCAGGCTCGTCAGGCTAATGGGGCGGTAGTTCCCGGGGTCCATGGTGGCTCCCCCCTTGTGGAGTGGGATAACCGTCACTGTGTGCCATTCAGCAGGCACAAAGCCTGAGGTGAGGCTATGATTGAACATGGTACTTTGGTGGGGTGCCAGTTCGTTCTGTAATTCATGTAGAATGCAGCCTGGGATGTTGTCTGGTCCCATGGATGCTGTGTTCTTGGCTTTGGAGAGTGTGATTTTTACCTGTGCAGCCATGATTACAGGATCTTTTGCATTCTTCTGGTATAGAGATGTGCTCTTTAGGGGGTGAGAGGGGGTAAAGTTAGCACTGAACCTATATGACAGGATGTTGGCAATATCAGTTGGGTCTGTATATTTAGTGCCATTGTGCTGTAACTCAGAGCAGATCTGAGTGTTGCCATTGAGATTCTTGACATAGCTATAGAATGCTTTCTGGTTGTCTTTAGAATCAGTTGTGATTTTGTTTTCTTAACTAGCTTTGGAGGATTTTATCAGGGATCGCAGTTTCTTACTGAGGCTGACCAGGGAGCTCCTCCACTCATGGAATTTTGCTCTCTTTTGCAACAGTTTCTTCCTTCTGTTGTACAGTTTGTCTATGGTAGAAGACTGACAGATTGGCTTCTTTTTTTTTGGAGGATAGCATCTTGGTTCTGTTTGGGATAGCAGGATCCATTCACTCATGTAAGTGCTTATAAAGTGCAACTGTGCAGGATTCACTAGTCGTAACTTTATTATCCATCTGCATGGGTGTCATGAAGTTCACCACTTCTGTCTTAAGAAGCATGAAGTTGGCTTTGGAGAATTTTTTTACCATGGTTTCCTTAATGGGGGGTGGGGGCAGGATGTGGATATCTAGGGTAATTAGCTTATTGTCAGATCAGACCAATGAGGTGTTGACTTCAGGTGTGGAACACCAGTCACTTATGTTGGTAATGACTAGATCTAGGATATTGTTGCCCCTGGTGGGGGTGTGGATAAGTTGATCCAGGGCATTGGGGTTTATGAATTCCAGAAATCATTGAGCGAAGGAGCTGGTACATGAGTACTTTTCCCAGTTAATGGTGGGGTAGTTGAAATCGCCCATTATTAGGTTGTTTGGGTGAACCCTAATATTTTCCAGTACATCAAGAAAAGAGGAGTGGGAATCCTGGGGCATGATGGGTGATCTGTAGCAAGCTATAATTTGGATTGCAGTTTTGCCCAGAGTTAGTTGCACTTGGATAACCTCGGCTGCATTATGCTGAGCAACTAGCCTGGAGGTGTGGATATCCTTAATGAATATGGACACACCTCCGCCTTTGGTGTTCTGGTCCAGTTTACATGGCCGAAAAGTGTGGTATGAGTTATAGCCTTGTAGTGCAGGGATGGTCTCTGGAGCCTTGAACCAGGTCTCAGTCACTTTACAGATATCAATGTTCTCCATTTTAGGAGTGCCTCGAGTGAGTGCATTTTAAGATTTAGACTTCTAGCATTGAGTAGCATCATCCTCAGTTTTTTGCTTGCCTGTTCCTGTTATGGTGGTGAATTTGTCATTTGAACCATGCCTAAAAAAGGCACTAAAGGGGTGGCAAGAACCTTAGTCGGTATCCAGAATCCCAGGGGTGACAGGTGCAGGCCATCTCTGGCAAAGCATCGTGGTCTGTCGACCATGTCATCCCAGGCAGACAGATACTGGATCCTTTTAGAATGGCACCAGAAGCTTAGCCAATTGTTGAAGTCAATCATTTTGTCCTTGTACTGCGGCATCATTCTGGGTGATGGCAGAAAGCTACTCAGGGATAGGGTCATACCTGCCTGGACTATAAGATTGGAGAGCTCTTCCCTGTTTGTTTTCATGTAGTCCAGGGAGGTTTGTCTCAGGTCATTCACACTAACATGAACAATAACTGAGTCATATTTGTACTTGTTGTGGAGTGACCTGAGTGCATGGGTTATATGGCAGATGCTGGCACCCAACAGGCAGCTGACAGTAACCTTCTCCTTGTTTAGCCTGGTGAGTGGGACATCAGTGTGCTTGACTATAGAGTCACCTATGACAAGTGTGTTGGGTACATTGTTTTGCTTACTGGCTGTGGTTGAGTAGCACACTGAGTCTGTGGGCTATGTGTCATTTGGGTTGTGTTGGGAGGTGGAGTCTGCTTGCATTTCTGGTTTGGTAGTCTTTGTTGCTTGAGCAGATTATTATTGAGAGCCTCCGCGAATGTTTTTGTGTTTCTATGTGTAGATTTTGGTGGTGTAGATTTAGTGAGACTATGTGATGAGTGTGGTGTGGTGCAAGTGTTTACCTTCTCCTCTTGACTGTCAAGTTCAGTCTTGATTGGAGACAGCTTTACCTCCAGTCTGGCTAGATGAGTGCATCTCTCACAGGTTGTAGTGTTGGGTGGTAGAAGGAGAGGGTTGTCTGTGTACATGAGGCAATTTCTACATTGCCCCAAGATGTCCAGATTCATCAGATAGACAGGAGAGAACACTGGGAGCTGACCCTTGGACATGCCTGAATAAAAAAGCTATTTTCCTCTAGATAAGTGAGGAAAGCGAGTACAAGAGCTGTTTTTCTCTAAGCAAGTGAGGAAAGTAAGTACCAGAACATAGACTGCCATTACTATTTTCAGTGAAATGAAATTTGGTGGACTGATTATTTATTGATTTGAGGTTTTGGCAATTCGGTCTTGGAGGAATTACATTTGCGAAAATGTGTTCTCTGCAAAGTGAAGTACATCCATGTGAACAGTACTCTCTGTGTGCTGCATCAACACAAAAGCCTCTGTGTGTGTGTGTTATTCACAAACTTTTGGTGTGTGCCACCCAGTACATTTACCATTGTCCACTGTACAAGAGCTGCTTACATCAGCCACCATGCACTTAGCTGTATACACCCCTCAGACCTATCAGCCATGTGGCACATGCAATAACTGTTAAACAGACCTGTTAGTTGTGTTCAGCTGTTCCCTGGATATAACACAGTCAATGTGTTACCACACTGCCACACCCCTTTTAGGAAAGAACAGCAGGCCAACATCCTCCTGACACACAGACACCTTGAACACAAACAGAATACATTATGGAGACCACATTCCGTCAGTGTTAATAACAGCAATAATACATCATGGCTGGACAACTACACACCCTGATGTGTAAGCATTAAACATGCCAGCTGACAACAATTTAAACAGCATTACATTGCCAAACTGTAATACATTCACCCTGTGCATCAGGACCATATTAGCATGTCCCTGCATCGATGGTATGGATGACAGAAATGTGGCACATGTATCATCATGTGAACAGGGTGTGGTGTGGGTTTGACAGAGGCCTAGGCTGAGCCATTTGGTTAACATCATATGTGTGGGTTAGGGGGTTGTTTATTAAATGGGTCATGCAGAGGTGGTGTGTGTAAGTATGGAGGTGCCCTAGCTGTGATGGTGATGTGTATGTGTGTATGGATGCACACAGTTCTGCCATGTGGCTGCTCTATACAGGGTTATGTTGGATAGGTGTGGACCGTACATGGCAGGGTGTACAGTTCACTGTGTCTGGCCATGGACATGGGAACTGGGCCTGCCAGGGGTTGCATGGGCACTACCAGGCTGAAGCCCAGATATCGTACTTCCCCCTGAAGATGACAATTGTCTGCTGGATCCGCATCCCTGTTGGGACTGGCCAGGACCACGTGCCTATGGCCTGCTGCGGCGTGGTATGTACAGCACCACCCCTGCAGTGGAGCTGCTGGTACTGCCACTACAGGAGTGGGAGTCAGATGTTGCACGGCCACTTAGACTTTCAGCTGTTCATGGTGCTGTCCCACATCCATGTGGCTGATGCCCTACTCCCACCACATGCTCTAGCACCAGACATCTCATGGTTGAGGATTGCCACCATCTCACCCCACCATCTATCCATGACCTCCACATAATAATGGTAGGCATCTGCAAGATCATGGATGTTGTCACATACAGCAGGAAGAGTAGCCCTCTGGAGCCTCAGACCATCTCTGGTGTAATGTTCAATACATGCCTGTGCCTCCATGACAATCCGAAACATGCGTCTAGTGACACCTGCTGTGACACTTATGGCAGGGGCATGATGGGCAGCAGTCCTCCTATGAGCGCCCCTGTCCATCCACCTGTGTGGGACATCACCTGTTATCCTACTATGGCTGGTGCCCACAGACACACTTGCCATAGTCACCACACTTTCCTGTCCCATGCCACCACCTGCTGACTGTCCCCTCATCTATGGCCACTGGTGATGGGGTATGTGTGGGCATTGTGACTGTGTGTGGGGATGGGGCGGAAAAAAAGTAGGATTCTAACTGATGGCATAGATTCAGCCCCTAACAACCCTGCCTCTGCCTCACTATGCCTACCATCATTGTCAGAGTCTGCAGAGACATGGGCATCAGTTTCCCCATGGGAGGGACCCCGACCCACATCGCCACCTGTGAGGGAAAGACAGTATATGTAAAGTAATACCTGTATGTTATGGTTTACTTACACACACACACACACACACACACACACACACACACACACACACACACACACACACACACACACACAAACGTACAAGTGAGGCAGCACAAAGATATTACACAGACCTCACATTACTCAACAGTTGGCATGCATGACACATGGCACAAAACATCAGGCATTGCAGCCATTTTTAATCTCTGTTACTAACAATATACATCTCTGGGATGCATGAGTCATGTTAGTAGGTGATATCCCTTCCCCTGGAACACAACACACCCATGTAGACATTATTGCTGTGCACCTGTATAGCACACTGGCATCTACTGTAGACCATACCTTACAAATGTGCAAATCATTGCTGAATATGTAGATGTTAGGCAGTTATGTTTGCTCTGTTCCTCATAACCCCTATGTGTTTGTCTGACACATAACTGGGACGATATGAGGACTGATGTCACTAATTAATGACTGACATTTGATTTGCAGATCTCATCATCAGCAGTGCATGTATGTGCAATAACATCCGGTTACACCAACGACCTTCAAAGCTTAATGTGGATATGAGGAGAGCACACACACCTGTTGACATACCAGTCCCTTCTATGATATGAAATGGGGCCACACTACTGCATTTGAAAACATTAAACACACCTGATATATAACATATGACCTGTGCAGTCCAATCAAGAATCAAACAAATGTGTTAGTCGTGAAGCTACTGAATGATATACATACAATATGGGGGTTGCATAAGTGTGAACACCCTTAAACCAATGTTTTTTTGTAGCACCTGTTAAGTGAACTACAACAGTCACTATTCCTGGGAAGGGGTATTCTAGCATGACACATCTTGACTTGGCATTATTTTGTCTGTCTTCCCTACAAAGGTCCCCCAACTCTGCCAGATTGCAAGGCCAGCATGTGTGCACAGCCCTTGGAGGTCACACCGGGTCTTTACTATTGCTGTTGTGTCTGAGTTATGTCTGGCCCAATTCATAACCTTGAATGTGTTCAGATATAGCCATTCTTAGCTAGCTTTTGATGTATGCTTCAGTTCACTGTTGTGTTTGAAGCTGAAACTCCTTCCCACCCTCAATCTTATCGCAGATGCTTGACAACTGTGGGCCACACGTGGGTGTTATTTTGCAGTGTTCCAGATTTCCTCCACCATGTCTGCAGGCCTAGTTCCAGCTATTGAACAGCAACCCTAAAGGTGTATACTGGCACCAGCAAGCTTCAAGTTGGGGATGGTGGCTCTCAGATGAAGTGAGGTGTTTCTTGTGCACCATACATATCTTTATGAATACTGTCTGTAGGTTTGAACCTTTGTCTTATGACACCATTACACATTGCAACACATGCCTTTTGGAGACTTGATGTTATGCTTTTGCTACCTGTACGCAGCCCTGGATGGTGTTTCTTGAGGGGAATGTCTGCCATCAACTTACCCTATCCTATAGGCCACACTTATGCAGAATCCAGGCGATTGTTGCCACAGGTACTACACAGGCTGTACTTGCTAGACATTCCTGCAACTATCTCAGTCTTGCTGCATGTCTCCTGGCAGCCTCCCTGACCAGCTTTCTACACATTTTGTCATCTGTTTTGGATGGGCATCTGGTTATTTTCAACATCACTGTTGTCCCATATTTAATACGCCTCTAGATCACTGTCTGCTCTGTTTATCATGGTATATGCAATGGTGAGGTAATTTTTTTCCCTACTCCTGACTGCTACATTTCAGATATGGGATCCCTTTGATGCTTTGTAAGATGTGTGTAAGCCAGGTCTATATCATATGAGTGAATCGCACAAATTGCAAACACTCATAATAAAGAATATACCGGACCTCAAAGTGCTTTTCTAAGATCACGGTACAGTGAAGAATGGGATATTTGCCCTTTCCTCGCTGTAGTGTGATCTCACAATAGGAATATATATTTAGTGGGGGGTGTGGGGGACAGAGCCCCCTCACAATAGGAAGTTTGTGATAGTATGTATGAGGTAGTATTAGTATGTTCAATATTATGAGCATTTGCAATTTGTGGGATTTGCTCATATGATATAGACCCATGCAAGCCATGGCTGCTTCTGTTGCAGGCAGTTGAGGAAATGTCTGAACATACTTCTTGGACAGCAGACCATTACTTGATGTGACACTGAAGCCCTGTACTTGATGGCATGTGTGTACTCAAGTAGAGTGAATGCTGTCAGTACAACACAAGCTGCCTCCACAATATGTTATTTTGAGTGTGTGCACACATATGCATCCAGTGTTTTGTAAGGTTTGTATATCCCATATTTGTTTCCCTAACATATAATTCTATTTTACATGTTAATTGTTCTTGCTAGGATCACATTACATGTTGTAAAAGCTGTGGAATGTATTATTGCGGTCTGTCATTGTATATATCAGGAAAAGTTGCCATCTTAATAGGTGTGTGTACACTGTTGTACCACTGTAAAAGGGTAATGTTTCATACATGTCCCTACTGTAGCCCATTTGTCCCACCATTTTGTTTGTCTATGTAAACACATCTTGCACTGACAGGTTGTGAGGTATACTGCAGGAATCTTACATACCCTTCAGATATGACACCATGGTGACCACTGTGATGCAGTGCAGTTAACACCAACAAACTAAACATGTACATCATGCATTATGGGTAGGTGTGATAAATGTATGCATGGCAAATAGCATGGCCTTAACATGGCCGGTGTATTGGCAAACCTCAACAAAATATTCCATACCCACCAGCTACAGGCTACTGTCCCAGTTGTATACCAGAGGGACCTAAATAGTTGTGGGAGAGAGGTAATGTCAGTAGCCACTCATGTGGCATTGCTACAGGGTGAAAACAGCATTTCAGCACATCAACAGTACATGCACCAATACTACAAAGTATGCTGGCTATCACCATAGTTGTGCGTGCCTGTGTATTATTAAACACCAGCAAGACTTACTATCTCATCTGACATATGCATGTAGATTTTATACAGATAGAAATGGATAAGCAACAGTGTTCTAGTAATGTGCACTGGGGCCTTACCTGCATGCTCCTCATCCATTGTGTGGGTGCAACCCACCTCTACAGTGCTATATTCAGCTTCATGAGTTGTGCATTGGGCAGGTACCCCAAGGTTGGCAAGGAGCTCCTCTGTGGGTGTCAATGGGGCTAGAAAGCTGGGCCCCCACCTGTGGTTAGCCGGTCCCTCGCTACAGCAGCAGCCAATTGATGGGCATGGTAGATGAGGTTGATGGCCCGATGCTGCACCTGCTCATAAGTTCTGCTGTGCAGGCCGATATCATTTACCCTGTGGACCAGATCGTTCCACCAGGTGGTCCTCTCCTGCACATCTTGTGCTCATTGCCCAAATAATAGCCCATAATGTTCTGTCACAAATTGGGTGATTATGTCATTTTCACCAACAGAGAATGTCGGGAGCTGAGGCCTCTGCATGTTACCTGGAAGACATAAACAGGAAAAAAGGTCACAGGACCTCATACGGTTGTCAAATTGCACATCGACAGTGAATATTACTTGCAAATAATCCAAACTACACCATAACCCTGTAATCTAGCATGCCTGTAGCAGCTTGCATTACACTCCTGGCCCTGAGCTATTTTATTCCTCCCAATGTTGGACACTTAATTGCATAATCCTCTACTTTCCTTTCATTTCTGTGTAGAGTGATGACAGTGGCCATCTTCCATGTGGATGGTGTGTGGATGGTGACAAGTCTGTGTTTGACTGTAGTGTGTGATGGAGCTGTGAGCACATGCCTGAGTTTGTGTAGGAGGCAGACAGTGATATTATTATGCCCCATGGAGACTTGCTGTTGTTGCCATCAGTAGGCAATGTGTACATGTTCACCATTGCTGAGGGGAGGAGTGTGGTTGATGTGCATATCCCCTATACAAATGGGGTGGACAGGGTGGCGATGCTCCCACCTAACCTGTCTGATGCAGGTTACCTATATCCATGTCATGTGTGTATGAGGTATGCTTTACCCCCAGTACAAGGTGAATTGTGTTGTTACCTCTGTGACTGACAACATATGTGGAGACACTGTTGCAATTGTCCTTGGTGGTGTGGATATGCCTGATATGTAGTCATAGTCAGCCTTAGAAGAAGTCACCTGTGAACTTACATGCTTACTCAGATAGAGGTGGACTTGCTTCCAAGTTGTTACCTGCACCTATGTGTCCCTGTACAGCCAATATAGCAACCTATTATGTGGTTTGTGTATTGCTGCTGTCCACCAAAGGGGATTACTCTACCTTGGTGGAGGCTGGTTTTACAGGCAAGGTACTGCTGAGTCTATATAGCTACAGTGGATATAAAGTGTACACACCCCTGTTACAATGCCTGGTATTTTTGCAATTGAAACATGACACCACAATAACTAATTTCAAAACAATTCCCAACTTTAATGTAACCTATAGCCTGTACAATTCAATTGAAAACATAACAATCTGGTCTGTGACAACATATGGAAATAATAATTAGTACAATAAGCCAATTGAATGAGTGTGCACACCCTTAAACTGATATGTAGTGTAAGCACCTGCTGAGATGGTTACAACATTCATTCATCTTGGTTTGGACTCTAACATCATGGCACATCTTACAGGTTCATAGGTTCATAGGTAGGTACTAGGCTATTGGCCCTAGGGCCTATATAAGCCTAGTCAAATGTACCCTGGCTTTTGCCACCCAAGAAAATTATTTTCCTGTGCCACTGTTGAGCAGAGCCACAGAAGTGTTCCCAGGGGTGAATTTCCTATCTCCCATCCAATCATCAAGATTTTTCTTGAAGAGTGCTAATGAGGAGCTTTGTTTGATATAGATAGGTAGTTTGTTCCAGAGTATGGGAAGTCTCTGGGACAGGAATCTATCCCTCCAGCATGTTCTGTTTATTGTGGTGATGAGGTTTAGGTCCCTAGAGCGTGTAGCTCATAGGGACTGGGATTTCTTTAAGTGGAGCATGTCTAAAAGCTTTAGGTTTGACATAGCTTTGTGTGTTAGGCAGAGATTGCCTCTGAGTAGGCAATATGCAACAGAGTAAAGCTGCAGTTCTTTGAGACGGTCTGCATAGGGCATCTCTTTGAGGCTGGTAATCCTCTTTGTGAGGTATTTCTGTGGCCTTTCCAGTTGTTGTAGATGTCTTGTGAGGTACATACCAAAAGGTTCATTGTACTCTATAATGGGTCTAATGAGTGACAAGTAGAGGGGAACAATGACCTCTTTTTTCCTGGATGAGAAGCCTTTTGTGATGATCTTCACTAGGCAATAGTTCCTACTCACCGTCCTTGAAACAGCTTTGTTTGTTTTTCAATAGAATTGTACAGGTTAGAGGTCACATTCAAGATGAGAAACATTTTGAAATGATTTTTGTGGTCTCATAGTCAAAGAGCACACAAACCTGGCATTCCAACAGGGGTGTGTACACTTTTGATATCAACTGTATATAGGTGATGGTACAGCTGTTAGTGGCAGGCATGAACAGAGGATCATAACACAGTTGGACACTTCTCCAATTACTGCCTGATAATCATGCTTACTCTAGTACCCGTATCAGTGTCAGGTCAATGCAACAACCAGCAGCTGTACACATTTATGTCTGTTGTATGTACTGATACTGATATTATACACATGTGCAACATGCACAACCTAGTTACCTGACTGCTTGAAACCCATGTTATTAGTTTTCTGCCTTCCAGCTGAACATACACATACATACATGTGCTCAGGGGATACTTGGTATACAGTTCTATGTTAGTATGGCACACTGTATTTGCAGTCTTGCTACTCAATCATACTTCTCAATATGTTATAGCAGGACTTCTGGACAATGGCGCACATACATGGGTGGCAAAAGGGGCATCATTATTGATACTGTATTAATATAGCTGCACCATACATTAGTAAGTTGATTGCACATTAGGCTTTGACATCACTGTGATAAACTGTAAGATGTCTAACATTCATAAGTAGGTTATTATGTTACGTTGTCATTGCTTACAGACCTGCCAAGGGTTTGGCTGACATAACACAAGTATATGTGTATGTAACTATAGACATCAGTTTCAAATGTGCTTATTGTCCAGCAGAACACTGTACAGTTGAATGTTATTAATTCACTATATCACATGAAGTTCAACACACACATCTGCAACAGTACTTTACTATGCACATGCCCTATATAGGTCTGTTAGATTTACAAGACAAACATGTATCATACTCATATTCACAGGTAACATATGGATATGGACAACATCCCATTAAATGGCCTAGCAATGGCACAGTCACAACTGTTTGACAGACCCTCAGTGGTTGTCATATGTGAGCTGTCCTTTCCCAGGGTGAGTCAGGCTCCTGACTTGTGATCCTACCTCACAACCTCTTACAGCATCACATCTGGACAAAGCCTATAATGATGGGGGGAAAATAGGGACAGATTTTAAATATTCCTGTTACAAACTTAGGAAATTTGTAGAATAATACATGTTGCATTACTATTAATATTCTTAAGGATGTGGAGTTTTAAACGCAAGTGTTTGTCCTTACTTAATGACTGCGTTCCTCATCTATTTGCCAGAAAAGTACAGATTTCAAGGGGAACAGACAAAAAACTATGATGGGAAAATCTGGACATTCTGTGAAGATCTGTACAATTGAGAGGTATGGCTGTGATCTCTCCCACTGCAGAGCGGGACAGATGATATGGCCGTAGCAGCTGTGCAGCAGGACATTAGTACAGCAAGTCTTGTTGGGACATATATTCTTCCAAATCATATTTCTCATTATTCCAGACCAAGTAGTACATTCAATTACATGCTTACATGTTTCACATACCTTTTCTTTTCTTCTCTTTTCTGTTTTCCAGTTTTTGTTTTTATTTGTTTTCTCTCTCTCACTCTCTCTGTGCACTACAGGGATAGGCTGGTTTGAATAGGTAGCAGCATGGCTTTTGTAAGTGATGTTCATAACCAGGTGATGGCCTGTGCACTAACTGGTGTTCCCCACTTGCTAATTGCATGCAGAGAAGCTGTGTAGTTCTTCCAATAGCCAGTGTCATGGCAACACACTCCTATAACTGAGTACTCCATGTGGGTGTTTGCCGTTTCCCTTACCTGTGAGGAAGACATCCTGAAGGTGTATAAGTTAATACCTCTTACAAAAAGACTTGTGGCAACAAGCCAAATAAATGGTGGAGAAGGTTCAAGACTTAGGGGAAGAATGTACGTATTGTTGTTATATGTTTGGAATACTGCTAGTTTAACAGGGTTTATCTGAACATGCTACTTCTGTATGGGTTTCAGTCTGACAAAGTTCTGTCTCTGCATAGCTCTCAACTGTAGGGCTATCCACATAATGGCCAGAGGTTAGCCTTTTATGTTTGGTCTGTTCCACAGACAGGTGTTGTCCTTGGCAAATCAGTAACATACTCTGGTGATTGCAATCAGGAAATGCTAACATCCATTTGTTTTTCTAACTTCTTATCCCTCAGAAAAGATATGTTACAACAAACCATGTAACACCAGCAACTTTCTCAGTGTATAACACCAATATTTCAAATATGGCCATGTAGTTGGGCAACTGTCCACCAATTATGTCAGGCTTTGTCCAGATGTCATAAAGTAGGAGGTTGATAGGTATAATGGTCTATCATTATTTAGTGCTGTCATTCCTGCTGAGGGAAAAGGCTGGAAAACATGTTGAAGTCTGTACATTCAAGAGGTTGGTGTATAGAGAATTCTCTTAGATGGCCTTGCAATATATTTTATGTGGGGGAGAGTAACACATGTTTTAAAACTAGGTTGTTACTATATGTGAGACATATTACTGATAAGAAAGAAAAAAGTTCTATAGCTGTACATTTGGATAAATCTCACCATGGGGACAGTAGTGGGTTCCAACGTACTGTTTTGGAAAATTCTGTTCGTCAGTTTGATGAACCATTCATACAAGAACAATTGCTATGTACAGAATCAATGTGTTATTATCAAATGTGATACTTTATCTCTTAGGGGGTTAAATGAGGAGTGTAATTGGAGGCTGTGTATTTAATTATGTTATTAAGTGTTAATTGCTTCCTCTGATTAAGGAAAGTATTTATTGTAATGTTTTAGTCCTTGAAGGCTTTGGCCAAGACATTAGAGTATAATTAACATGTGTGAATTACTGGCTGGTTGTGTTTTGCTATGTTCAGTCATTTTAGTTGTTTTGCTAAGAAGTTGTTGTATGTCTGCCCATTGTGCATGACCTATCATGATTTTGTAGCAGTGTGCCGTTCACTTATTTATTTGGACTGTGGGGGGGCAGATGTGAGTGTCATGGGTCCTTTTGTATCCAACTGTGCATGCTGTGCTGCCCCAGTTATTGGTAATGGCATACCTTTCAGGTTTAGACTTCTATCCTTCTAAATATTCATCCTAATGCCTAACCTGTTGGTTATCTACTTTCTGTCTGTCCTCTGTACAGATGTGCAGATGTCAGGTATTGCTAAGGCCATACAACTATGTAGGTGCCCACATAGTATTGTGCTGTGGGCCTGGACACTGCTGCTAGTTCCAACATATGGGACATTCCTTAATTTTCGGCCTTGCCCCTTTTGCTTGCCTGTGTGATGGACATTACAGAGGTGGTGGGCTACAGATCCACATACAGTAAGTGTCAATACATCACAGGACAGGACATGTGGAGACAGCCTGACAACATGGGGAGCATATCCCCAGACTTGTGAACAGATTCTATGTCATCAGTGCTGTTATACACATGGTGGATTTATAGATTGACAGGGTTTGTGTGGACATGCATTTAGTGAGTGACTTCATGACTGACAGTGACATGTCTCTGACATACCTTGCCACTGGTTTTGCAACTTTTTAATAAATTTTATTTGGCTTGATCGTGTGGAGAGATGTTTTATCTGTTCCCCAGACAGTTGGTGTCCTTGGTAAATCATTTGTGCACTCTGGGGAATGCAGTCAGTAAATACTCACATCTATTGGTATTACTGACTTCATATTCCTCATAAAGGATATGTTACAACAAACCCAGTAACATCTGCAACTGTCTCAATGTATGACAGCAATATGTCCAGTCTACCCCTGTGTTTGTGCCTCTGTCCCCAAATGATGTCAGGCTTTGTCCAGATGCCAATGAGGCTCAGACATATTTAGTATCATTATTTTTTGCCTTCATTCCTGCTACCATCCCAGTGATGTTGTAGACCCACAGACATGTGAGAAATAAGGCCAGAGATATGAGTCCTGAGCCTGTACATTCTGAGGTGAAATGTACATGTTGAGAGGCTTGTGTATATCTGTCCATTGCTAACAGACTGTCAGGATTGCGTACACAAGTCATGTGTACATGTTATTTGGGCTGTGTATGGAAGGGGGTGGATGTAAGTGTTATGGCTCCTTCTTTATCTGACTGTGCATGCTGCTCCAGTTTCTGCTGATCTGTTGGCTGTATGTGTTTGTAGGGGCAGACTGAGACATGTCCTGTACCAAGGTCAGGATTCAGACTACACTGAGAATTGGGACTGTATATGTAGGGCTAGTGTGTGAGTGGCAAACAATGATGTATTTGATCACACAGTCCGTATACTCTACTGTTCACTTGACTTACTGGTATGTGACTGAGACTGTGGTGATATTGGTTGTGGGTATGACTTTCACACTGGTCTGTTTGTCAGTGCTGTTACATCCCTGTAGCACCTGATATATTTGCAAATACATGTGTAATTACCCATAGCAGATTTCCTATTTCAATTACTTGTGCTATTTCACTGAATATATGTTAGAGCACACAGGAGGGTGTTACTATAGCAACTGTGTTAGCTTATCTATGCCAGTAGTCCAGATACATCCTCATTTTCATGACTGCCCCCCTCCACTTTGTCAGCTTTGGTCCAGTTTCATTGCAGTAAGGGGTTCTGAGCATACCTCTCAAATGGCTGGATTGTTTCAGGATGTCGAGGTTTATTGCTCATATTTCTGGTCTGTTTTACAGATTATTCTCATTTCTCTGGTAAATCACTGTGATGATATGATTGTTGTCAGAAAATGAGGACATGCATTTAATTTACCTACCTCACATCCATCAGAATATGTATGCTGAAACAAACTGTGTCACTTTGTCAAGAAGAGTGCAGGGGGAGAATGACCTCTTCCTTCCTGGATGCTAGTGCATTAGTACTGAGATGTGCCAAATAGAAGGACTTTCTGACCACAGTGGCAATTTGGTGATCAAAAGAGACATTGCTGTTAACCTGTGTACCCAGATATCTTATAACACCTTCTTTGTTCTGGGGACTACCATTGATGTAATTCATGGGAACAGGGTTTTTCCCAAAGGGGATGACACCACATTTTCTGACATTGAGCTTAAGGCCATGGCTCTGACACCAATCATTGGTCTCACTGAGGCCTTTCTGTAGGATGCCAACATCACTCAGGTGGTTAATAATAGGTTCATAGGTTAGTACTAAGCTAACTGCTCTTGCGAGCCATTTTAAGCCTAGACAATTATCCCTTGTGAGACTCAAACCCTGCACCTTGTGTTTGTGAGGCAAACACCTTAACCATTAGGCCACCCTTCCAACATGTTTTGCAAGCCAGTTTAAGCCTAGCCAATTATCCCTTGTGAGACTCGAACCCTGCACCTTGTGTTTGTAAAGCAAACACCTTAACCATTAGGCCTCCCTCCCAACCCTAATAGCTCCCAACTTGCAATTGTCTGCAAACTTTGTTAACCAGAGTCCCTTCATGTTGGCATGGACTTCAGAGAAGTTGATACCAAACATGCGAGGACCCAGGACAGAACCCTGTGTGACTCCATTTATGACTGCTGAGCAGTCTGACTTGGAGTCAGCTATTTTTACACTGTGAGTTCTATCTGTGACCCACCTATTGATATAGGGGTTGATGCCTAGCTTAGTGTGTTTTTGCATGATTCCTGAGTGGGGAATGTTATCAAAGGCTTTGGCCAGATCAAGGTAGGCTGTATGTGTCACCTTGCCTTCATCCACAGCTCAGGTGACTGACTCCAAGAATTTGATCAGGTCGATTGAGCAGGTATGACCTACCCTTCACATAACTAAACTGTGGGGGATCCTGAATCTGCAGATTCTCATATCCCTATTTATTAAGTGCATGATGATGCATTCCATAGCTTTGTATAGCAGACT